>NC_135784.1:253021927-253151927 GCF_051106095.1 Pogona vitticeps | reverse complement strand
ATGCGTTCCAATGGCTTTTTTTTTGATCCGTACAGCGATGCTTTCACACAGCGAGGGTTAATCCGGAACGGATTAACCTCACTGTGCGAGGAACCACTGTACACACACACACACACACACACACACACACACACACACACACATATACATATACATATATATGTGTGTGTGTGTATGTATACACGTGTATGTATATATATACATATGTATATATGTATATTGAATTGGGTCTGATCAGGTCCAAATCAGCTCTAACTGAACTGGAGCCAAGCCTCAGTCTCAGGTTCATATTGAATCTTGTCCACCTCCTCACATATCACAGTGGACCTCCTGGTTGCAAAGCTAGAGAGTCACCATCATTATCGTGTGCTGACAAGTCAATTCTTACTTACGGTGACCCCTTTCAGGTTTTCCTAGGTAGACAGTATTCCAAATTGGTTTACCATTTCCTTCTTCTGGGGGTGCCCCAAGACTGCGCAGCTAGCCCAAAGCCACACAGGCTAGCTCCTCTCCTAGGAGACACATTGGGGGATTGAACTCCCAGCTTCTGGCTTTGCACCCAGATACCAAGGTGTTTAGGGCTTTATAGGTTAGAACCAGCACTTTGAATTGTGCTTAGAAATGGATTAGGAGTCAGTGGAACTACTGTGACAGGGTAGTTGTGTGATCCCTGTGACCAGCCCTAGTTAGGAATCTGGCTGCTGCATTTTGGACCTGCTGGAAGTTTCTAGACACCTTCCAGGGGCAGCTTCATGTAGAACATGTTACAATAATCCACTCAGGTTGTAACCAAGGCATGTGTCACTGAGACTAGATCAGACATTTGCTGGAGCAGGTTCGGCTGGCACACTAGTTTTAATTGTGCAACTGCACTCTTGCCCACCACCAAAACCTGGACATAGAGGCTCCAAGATGAATCCAAGAGTACCCACAAACTGTGCATCTGTTTTTTAGAGGGGGTGTAACATTGGCCACCACAAGCTGCCTCTCTGTTCACTGATCTGTCTTTTGACCAGGACCACCTCTGTCTTGTCTGGATTAAGTTTCAGTTTATTGACCCTCAGCCAGTCCGTTACTGATACCAAACAGTGAACTAGGGGCAAAACAACTTCCTCAGATTTAGGTGGAAAGGAGAGACAGAGTTGAGTGTCATTTACATACTGATGATGTCAAACCCCAGAACTCCAGACAATCTCTTTAAGCAGTTTCATATAGATGTTAAATAACATAGGAGACAAAACAGAACCCTGAGGGACCCTGCAGGCCAGGATATCAAACAGGAATCCCCCAGCACTGCCTTTTGAGTTTTGTCCTCTAGGAAGGACTGGAGTCATTATGAAAGAGTGTCTCCAAGCCCCAACCCAGAGAGACATGCCAGGAAGATACCATGGTTGATGGTATCGACAGCCACTGAGAGGTCCAGCACAACCAACAAGGACACCTTCCCCAAGTCCATTTCCCAGTGTAAGTCATTGTCCAAGGTGACCAAAGCAGTCTCTGCCTCACAACAAGGCCTAAAACCGGATTGAAATGGATCAAGATAAACTATCTCATCAGGAACCCCTGAAGTTGAGAAGCCATGACACACTCTAGCACCTTGCCCAAGAATGAAATAGAGACAAGTTGCCAATATGTTATCAAATCTAGTTCAGGATAACCTCTGGGAAAACAACAGCCACTAGAGTTTCCATTTTCATTGTGCATCCTTTCATCATATGTTGATACCTACCCCTGTGGCTGACATTACAGTATCGACCTATGTGGTGTACTGGTTTTGTTTTTAATGTACAATATATTGGACTGTAAGGTGAGCATAGGTGACCTCTTGCATAGCTTTCATCAGCTAGCTTCCACCTGAAGAAATGTTGTGCTTTTCTTGGAGGCTTAGTTGATGTTTGGGGGCTGTGCCACATAGCAATCTTTTCCTACACAATGGTCCCTTAACTGTGCTATTTAAGTTATTTAAGTCTCTCATTTTTTTTCCACACCACATCACTTGTTAATATTACCAACAATCACTGTTCAAATTACAATGTGTCAGCACCACAGTTCCCATCACTGGTTCGTTATTTCTTTTCTGCTGCTTGTTGAGCCGAAAGAATTGTGGGTGGGGAGCACACGGTGAGTGTTGCTGTGATGGCTCCTCTTTCTGTCCATGTGTCATGCCCTCTTCCACTGAACAGGAAATACATTCATTCAGTCCAAGTGGATACATGCTGGCTCGGACCAGCGGATGCTGAGAACTTTGGATGCTGGGCCAATTGATTGATTAATATATCACAACATTAAAAAGCTTTGTTACATGGTCTCACATTAGCCATCAACTCTGCTGGAAGAGGCATCAATGTGGACCAGAAGTAGGAATGTTTCATTATAAAACCGACAAAGGGAAACAAAAAAAAATGCCCACAAATACAAATAACTGATGATGAAGGCTATGCCTATGCCCAATCACACCTCCCACTGACTTGTGAAGAGAGAACAAGACACAATGGGGGGGGATCTAAATGTTCTGTTTCCCAGCAGCTTCATGCCCCATACCGTTTCTTCCTCCATTAATTCTGTTTTTAAAATGACAGCAAACCTCAGACAATCACAGTCCCTATGGCTAATGACAGTGTGCATCATGTGGCTCTCAAAAACAACAGCAAACGATGATGGCACATTCAGCAAAGGAAAGCAGCATCAAACCCCTGTTTGTGTGGTTTATCTCACTATGTAAGGACCTAAACAACTTGGGATTAGGTTGTGTGATGGAGCTTCTTCTCCCTTATGCACCTGCCCATGTGTTGTTCTGTCACCTGCCTGTGTACATATGACAGTAACCCAGGAGAGCGCCCTCTTGGTCATGGCACCCTGTTGTTTGAATTCTCTCCACCCTGCAGTACAAATGTTGTCTAATGGTGATGATTTGTTGTATCAAGTATTTTCTGAATTTCAGTGCCTGTTGGAGGCAGCTGTTTGTTGGATAAGTCAATGAACTGGATATCTAGCAGTGGAGCTGGAATCTGATCTGCCACTATGTGGATAAAGAGAGCCAGCCTGAATAGTCTTGGGCCAGCCTGAATATGGTCCCAGAGCACCGCGTCCCAGAAGAAGGGAAGGATGAACCACTTCTGAGTACTCTGTACCTAAGTCAGAATAAGTCTGAACTGAGTTGATAACATATCATTATTATTTTATTATTATTTGATTCTATGCTTGCTTTTAAATGGTTAGAGGGACTTGGATTTTAATAACATTGTTTATAAAATACAATGTTTAATAGTTTTCCATCTGACTTGCTCATGAACCTGCCATTTTAAAAAAATCATATATAAATGAATGAGGTTTTATAAATCAGGGTTTAAAATGTATTCCTATACTGTGTTTTTTTTTAGCGTCAAATTACAACACAGCATTCAGAAACTTTGAAAGCCACTGGACAACTATATTTGAGTGTGCACCTTAGTCCAGAATATAGGGATCAGGTGTTTTCTTTTTAGGTCTGGCAAACTAAATTATTTAAATCAATTTTTTAAATTTAAAATATTTTTACCCTGCCATTCTCCTTAAAAAAGGACCCAAGGGAGCTATTTATCCCTTAAATATCCAGGTCAACTGAGTCATGCTGCTCATGGATGGTTTGTACCACTGGGCTGCTCTTGTGTTCCTGGTCTTCATAAAGTCTCCTGAAGGTGCCTCTGCCTTGCCCTCTGTCTCTTGCAGTTCATATGCTGCTTCAGCATCACAGTCAAGACTGGGTGCTTGGTGGCATGTGGTCATTCCCAACAACTGCTACCCCCCATTTGGGGCTGGCAGGGAATCAGTTGAAAGCTCCATCTCCATCCCCTGCTGTATGGGAGCCTCAGCTCCACCAGAACCCTAATCCAGGGGTCTTCAATAAGGGGATAGTTTAAGCCCCTTCCTTCAAGCAGAGCCCCCTTCTGCTCCTCCTCAGGTGGCCTCTTCCTCTCACCCAGCTCCCTCCTCCCCAGTCTCCTCTGAGCTCCCAAAATCCTCCTTCCAGTGGTTCTTCTTTTTTCATACCAACTGGATGTAGATCTCCATCCCCACCCCACCACCCAGATGGTCCTCATCAGGTAGCTTCCTTCCCTGGCCTCAAGCCAGCCGACTGGCCTCAGCAGCCTCCCAGCAGAAGATGACTCTGACAGGCTCTCCCAGAGGCACAAGGTGACAGCAGATGGCCTGTCAGGGGCAACCTTCTCACAAAGCTACACTCAGGGATTTTCTTTGTCTTGTGAATGTGTCATATTTGTATTGATGCTTTCTTCTGTAACATGCAGCTGGCCCATGTATAGGACAAAGTAAGCAAAAAAAAAAAAAAAAGTGTTCCCCTGCCCCCAATCTCTCTTCATTTAATAATGAAGGCAAATATGGTCATTCTCCAGCATGGTCATTATACAGGCAAAGACTCGTTTTGCTCATGGGAGAGGACCAGACCTCCTTTCTCCCATAACTCCCTCTCATGTTCTGAGCTCCCTAAAAACTTGTTCCAGAAGGCTGAGAAGCCTAGTGGAGAAGATTTCTAGCATGTGATCATGCTGAAGAGAAAAAAAGAGTCAAAACTACTGACACTAGTAGAACTGCCGCTTTGGATTCAGGCCCATATCTGAGGCTTCTTTTACAGTGGCATCCTCTATTTGGAGCTTGTTTCTCAAAAGGTATCATCATTCAGCTATCATGATTCTGGAGATGTTTTTATAGAGGTAACCTTGTTAGTCTGTTTCAGCATGTCTAACAAAACCAATATAGCAATATTGTAGCACCTTGAAGACTAACTATTTTAGTGTGCCCTTTCTTAGGTTACACAATCCTTTCCCTCAGTCTTTAAGGCACCATAATACAGTATTTCTGTTTTTATTTCTGTTTTGTTTTGTTACACATTATTCCTGAGAGACTGCCTAAACCTTTGGGGCAACAAGTAGCTAGACTGTCTAGAACAATACTTTATCTTACTGTTTAATTTATTCAAGTGTAATCAGTCTTGTAAAATGCAAGTGTTAAAGTACTGTCACATTCTTTTTGATTTTGCAACTTAAGTGCTTAACAGATGTGATGTAATTATGCCCTCTATTGTATCACATGGATTATTCAACACATAAGGACTGAAGAAGCCAGTATAAATCTCAGGCAGACAAATCCAAAATTAACTGGAAGATATAGATAAGGATGTAATGAATGCTCACAAAATTCATCAATCTTGTCAATTTTGGCTGCCTCAACACCAAGCAACAGCTCCATGAGCAACCTGGCAGCCTTGACAGGTTCCTCAGTTTCTGACATAAATGGAACAATAGGCTTTGTTTAAGGTTTTTTTTTTTAGCACAATCAGTAAATACAGAAAAACTGATTCTTTGTTAAGAAAGATACAAATAACCCATCCAAGATTTAACATATGTCCATGAAACAAAAGAACCCTCATCCTGTTTTGTGGAACCTTGTTTCTCTGAGTTTTCCTTCTCTGTTGTCTTATTGAAGTCTTTATTGCTTTATTGTGTACCCCTACCCCCCAAAAGTATCCTTGCACATACAAAGAACAAACTGAGAGTGCAACATGACCTCAGGCAGTCTTCATCAGCAAAAAGAATTGTGTGATTGTTACTGACTACAGAAAACACTGGCCTGTTTTTCAGACAAAGGATCATGCCTTTCTTTTGGCAGCACCAGGTCCTACTTGAGTCTTTGTAGCATAAAGTACTAACTCAGCATAAAGATCAAAGTGTTTCTTTGAAGCAGCACGGTGCTTTGAAATAAATCTAGATGCAATTGTAGAAAACCCAGAGATAAGTTACAAGTGATGTTCTGTGAATGATTTGCATATTCTAGTTAAAAATATAGAACCAAGCAAGTTTCAAATGAAATGAAGGTTGTGATGTAAATATGAACATGACTTCTTGTTTCTGCAGGTGTTCTGGCAGAGGTGAGTTTATGAACAGTTCTGACATGTGACAGATCTTAACATTGTGGCCGGAATCCCTGAAAGCAGTTTAACACTAGATTGATAAGTGAAAAAAAAGAATGTAAAACAGGTGAGAGGGGAATGACAGACCCTAATTACAGCAGTAATTCTTCCACAATCACTCACACACTCCGTCCTAGTAGTGTAATAATATTTCACTATCGTTTACTTAACTGATCCAAGTGGGAAGAAAAGGAAAATGATTGATAAAGGGGCTGCAAAAGAATGATAATGCTTTTGTAAAATTTAGTAAGCTGAGTGAGAGAAGAAAGGGGGGGATCTTTTCTCAAACACAAAAACATTGTCTTAGATTGTGATCACACGGGGAAATAGACTGCAATCTGGACTGCTTGTGGAGTGATCTAGTGCATTTCCCCCCCCCCTTATAATCACATGATGCAGAGAGAAATACATTCTACCCCAATCCTGATCCATCATTTTTGGTCCAGCTGTAGAGGCCCTACTTTTGAGGGTTAGGCTGGAGTGATTCCCTGGCAGGCAAAAGGGTTTCTTTAAAGGAGACTGCTTGAATTAAATCAACCCTTTCTAGTTCAATCTAGTTCATTCCTTTGCAGCTGTCTAATCACATCCTGAGCACCTTTGCAAGTCTTTCACTTTGCCCTTCAATTATGTGAAATGGCTGGTATAGTGACTGCAGGACAATATATAATCGATAATGATTCTCATCTGAGCTGTTCCCAGTGCCTCTGTGGTTAGAGTGTCCAGATTTCCCCTGCGTTTTCATTTGCTGCCAGGAACTCAGTGTGATAGTACTGATTTCCTCCTTCCTCAGTTTGAATCCAGATCATCTTTTTAACCTTACAAACACTGCACAGAATATGAAGAATACACTGGGCTACTGCTTTGTCTGGGCTTTTTAATCTGTGAGTGTTATACTTTATGAACTTTCTGGACACTACCCCACAACCTAGGTATCATTCAGCTCTTGACTCCTCTTGCTAAACAACCATCATGCAAGCCCTACTTATTTGCTATAACTAGCTTTTCTGCTTGAAGATATGGCCCAATATCAACAAGTTGGACTAAATAGGGACCAATGAGAATCTTTCAGACTTTGAAGGTAGCCTAGAAGGTCAATTAAAGGAAACAATTGGAATATTTAAAAAATTCCTGTTATATGTTTGTTCTAGCTTTAGCTCTTCTTTCAGCCAAACTCTTCAAATCACTAAACCTGGAGATTTTCCCCCTATATATATGCTTTATCCCTGTTCAATTCCACAGATTTAATAGCACAGGACTATTTTGGAAGTAGGTCAGTAAGTGATGGACTTACATCCTGACTCTGTCCCAAACCTTATAATTCATAGAATTATGAACACATGCAATGTACAAAATGAGACAGCAAGTAGTCAATAATATACTGTAACTTGAAAACTGTTTGTGAGGCTACCCATAAGTGTTTAATTATCTAGCCATACATCTTATTTTCCCACCAAAGCTTTCAGTTCATTTCATCTGTGCAAACTGGTTAATAAAATTGTAGGTCATTCAGCTCAGGCATTCCATACACTGCCAACAATGACACAGAAGTGTTTTTAAGCATCAGAAGCCAAAATCACTAAAGTTAATGCAGCATGTCTGAAACAGCTTGTAGTAATGCTTGCCCCTTTGACACTGTTTAGAAATAAATACATTTAACTGACTTCAGTACAACAAATTTAGGTAGTTAATTTGCATTATTGCTGCAAGAGATCTTGTGCTAGCAGAACAAATCAACATTCTATGGTAATTCTAAAAGTGGGGGCAGCCCAAATAAAGAAATTCTAACCTTTAAAATGGGCTTCAGATTAGCACAGTTGTAGCAGACAGACAGCTCTTGCTCTGTGTCAAATTTAGGGGTGTTTGGGCAAAAAGTTTTCAAGGTATTTTTTTAAAAAATAAAACTGTTCCCCTATCTTTGTAGAAACAATTGACCCTAAATGGCCACAGATTTTTAAAAATATCACATATATTTTGGGAAACACCCTCTCTTTTAGGCGGGTGACTCTCACCATGAAGAGTGAGGTGTGCAGCTTGGGGGTCCATCTGGACCAGGCGCTTGCCATGGAATCACAGGTAGCGTCAGTGGTTCGCACCGCTTATTTCGATCTCTGGCATACAGCCCAGCTGCACCCCTATCTAGATGTTGGGTCGCTCACCACTCTGGTCGATGTGTTTATAATCTCAAGATTAGACAACTGTAATGCTCTCTACGTGGGCTGCCTTTGAGAGCTATGCTGAAACTCCAGATGGTGCAGAATGCGGTGGCCAGACTTCTTACTGGGGTAAGGAAATATCAACATATTACTCCCACCCTGGCCGCCCTGCATTGGCTGCCCATTCGGTTCCACGTAGATTTCAAAGTCTTAACACTTACATATAAAGCCCTAAACAGTTTAGGGCCTCGTTACCTGATGGAACGCCTTCTGCCACCTAGGTCTACCCGTACCACCCGATCTAGCCAGGGTGTGAGACTGAGGAGCCTAACACCGAGGGAGGCCCAGAAGGAAAAAAACAAGAAACCAGGCCTTCTCGCTGGTGGCTCCTCGTCTTTGGAATAGCCTTCCTCCTGAGATTCGCATGGCCCCTTCCCTGGGCATCTTCAAATGCCAACTGAAAACCTGGCTGTTCAAGTAAGCCTTTCCTCCATTCACCATATGATTTTTTTTGGTGCTTTCTTCCATCTGGATCATTGTGGTTTTTTAGTAATATGTTGTTATGATTTTAAATTGTATTTAGATTTGATATGTTGTCACCTGCCCAGAGTAGTTGGTACGACTAGATGGGCGGGCTATAGATAGCTAGATAGCTAGATAGCTAGATAGCTAGATAGCTAGATAGATAGATAGATAGATAGATAGATAGATAGATAGATAGAAATGTTTTTATTGGACCATATAAGTCAACGTTAGCCAGATATATATTCCAAAATGAATTGTCTTTGATCAGAGCTCAGTTTTCAGCCTACATCCCAAAGTACAGTTTAAAATTTTCACTTTGGCAGATTAGACATTCCAGGGTTAATTCGTCTATGCTTCAGTCAGTCCTCAGAAAAAAAAGGAAATCAAAACAAATTCCAAGTTTAGAACCACCATAGAGTGTTCAAGGTCATTGTTCTGGGCTTTCCGCCAACACTGTAGGGAGCCATAGCCTAACAAGTTTAACTCCTAGTGTTGTTTAGCTCAGTGGTTCTTAACCTTGGGTTAATCAGGTGTTTTTGGACTGCAACTCCCAGAAGCCTTCACCACCAGCTGTGTTGGCTGGGATTTCTGGGAGTTGCAGTTCAAAAACACCTGAGTAACCCAAGGTTAAGAACCACAGGTTTAGCTAATAATGATTTTAAGCAAAAGAATTCTTAAGTTTCTAATGCCAAGTAATACCAAACTTCCTTCATTGATATATAGTTAAATGTCTAATTAGTGTGCAATTTATTTTCTTTGTGTCTCTTTGCATCTCCTTCCCTCTCTCCAGATTCACCGCTGTTCTAAAGGGGGGGGGGAATAAGAGATGCTTATTTCTGTTATAGGGTTTGTCTCATCCAGGGATAGTCATAAAGCAGTATAGTTATAAAATATATCATACCCAGTGGTAAGAATGATGCTAATTAGCTGATTTATCACTTCTCTATTGCCAGCTGCCAAAAACTTGCAAGTGAGCTATTTAGCTGCTTGTTTCTGTCTGCTAGTTGATTGGGGAGTTTCCCCGATCAAAATAGGGGTAACCACCATCCTCCCATGGTCAACAGGCTTCTCCCCCATTTCACCACCTCTTCAGGGTGGTTTTAACCCTCAGGGGGTGGGGGGTGTTACATACAGCACTGATGTTACCTGTCTGTCATGGGTTTGGAGGGAAAGTTCCATCCTATGGGGAGTGGAAGGCGGGACATCAGGAGGAGGGGCTGTACTGTATATATATGTGATGCGTGTGTGGAGAAGAGGAGACGCTGGGATGTGACGAAGCAGCAGCTGGGAAGAAGAAGCTGGTGTGGGAGTCTGTGTGTCAGACAGGGTACTACTGTGTGTCAGAGTACCAACCTGATAGGTTCAGGTGTCTGTATGGTTAGCCAGAACTGATAGGTTCAGGGTCTGTGCTTCAAGTTAAGGGTTCTGTGTGAACCAACCTGTGTGTATGTATGAGTGAAACTAAGCCACGTTACTAAATCTTATTCACCTGATCATTTTATTTTCCCTGTGTGTTGTATTTAAATAAACCTTATTCTTTATTTGTTTAAAAATCCATCCCTGGTCTGTGTGACTTCTTATAGGGAATGGTTGGTGGCAGCTTAGTTAACGTGTGGCAGATCCCAGTAGGTCTGGGTTTGTCACATTGATTGGTGTCCAGCGTGTGGGATACGACTGGTCCAGTTGTCCAGCGGTCCAGCAAAGCCTTGGCAAGTGTGCCCAGAGCAAGGGGGGTCTAGTCAGGGACAATCTGAGGCGCGTAGGTAATCTTCTAGGTGTACCTCACGGGGAGGTGCGCTAGTAGAAGAACGTGCCAACTGGGGAGACTAGATTAGGGTGCTCTGAGGCAGCCTGTTTTTGGCGGGAAAAAAGCTGAGGCAAAACTGTATAGTAACAGTGATTTAGCCTGCCTGCTGAGAGGCCCAGCAGAGGGGGGTAGACTCTAACTCGCTACAGTTGCAAGTAGTGCTGAAGGACAGCAGCAATCTATAGGGAAAGCTGGTTCTGAGGCAAAAGAGAAAAAAAAAGTGGTCGTTTTATTTTGAGGCTTGACTTTTTAAAGCAGCCTGTTCTGGGAGGGGGGATTATGCCCTTGACTCGAAGCCAAATGGCAGAAATGGGTGAAGTGAAAGACCCCCAGGTAGACCAAGGTTCTGAGGATGAATTTGGCTCAGTGCAGGGTGACAGCACAGGAGAGCAGAACCCAGAACTCAGAAAGATACTCCTAGCCCAACAGCATGAACTGAGGGTGAGGGAAATGGAGGAAAGGGAAAGAGAGAAACAAAGGCAATTTGAAATAGAGAGAATGGAAAGAGCAGAAAGATTGGAGAGAGAGAAAATGGCGTTTGAATTAAGAAAATTGGAAATGATGAACCAGAACAATAATAACAATAGGGATTCTGAGGGAGGCCAATTGTCTAAAGCTGACCTGAAGAAATTCCCTGTGTACCACAAGGGAGATTGTCCTGAGGTGTTCTTTTCCCTAGTGGAAAGAGCGTTTGTGGACTTCTCAGTAAGGGAAACTGAGAAGATGACCATCATGCGATCTTTAATCAGTGGTAGCCTGGCCGAGGTTTATTCAGAGATGCCACAGGAACTGATGAGAGATTTTGCAGAGTTTAAAAAACTGGTGTTTGCAAGACATGGGATAAATGCGGAACAGCTGAGGCAAAGATTCAGATCCCTCACAAAGAAACCAGAGCAGACTTTTACCCAAGTGGGGGCTCAATTGGTGAGGCTGCTAGAGAAATGGCTATCTCAGGAGGGGACAGAGACCTTTCAGCAGCTCAAAGACTTGATAGCGCTGGAACAGTTCTATTCAGTCCTGCATGGGGAACTGAGATTCCAGGTGAGGGAAAGGAAACCAAAATCTGTGGCAGAAGCAGCCGAGATCGCAGATTTTATTTCCCAAATAAGAAAGCCCTTGGGTGAGGGGAAATCTGTAGGTAAACCCAAAGAAACCTACAGCAAGTACTCTCAGGGACCAGGGAAAAGCCAGCAAGGGGGAGGGGCCCAAGGTGAAGGGAAGCCCTCAGACATGAAACCAAGACCTCAGATTTTGGAGGGAAAACCAAAACAAGATGAGAGAGAATCAAAATACACCAGAAAATGTTATTTCTGTCAGGGAAAGGGCCATCTAATCTCAGAGTGTGAGAAATTAAAGCAGCTAAAAGGAATTGTGCCTCAGGATTCGAGTGGGACCAAGCCAAAAGCTGTGTTCTGTGTCCAGAAAGAGCAAGGCTCATTGTCACTGAGGGAGCCTGTTGCCATGGCTACTCAATCTGGAACAGCTACATCTGCTGATCAGGCTGAGGAAAATGGTCCTCTTGTAGAGGTCAGGCACTGCCTGCTGGTGAGAACAGATTCTCAGTTGTTTGAGACAGCAGGGGTGGACGTAGGAATACTTGACCGTCAGTATCGGGGGCTGCGGGACACTTGTTCCCAGGTGACCCTGTGCCATCCAGATATTATTCCTAGGGAATATCTAATCCCAAATGAGAGCATGAAGGTGGCAGGGATTGAGGGGCAGGTGATTTCACTGCCAGTCGCGGAGGTACCTGTCAACTTTCAAGGCTGGAGGGGAGTTTGGCGGCTAGCAATTTCATCGACTCTGCCAGCAGCCGTGCTCGTGGGAAATGACCTGGCTGAACATGTGAAACGGGTGCTAGTGATTACACGCTCACAAGCCACCACGGGGACAGTTCAGGGGGGTAATGATGAGCCAGAGACGGAAGCAGAGGGGAGTTCCGAAGCTGTGGTGGAAACCTTAACCACAGACAGCAGATTTGGACAAGAGCAAAAGGCAGACGCCACTCTCCAAAAGTGTTTTGAACAGGTGACTGACGCCCAGCTAACACCTGAAACCCCAGTGAGATTTCTGGAGAAAAAGGGGATTTTATATAGAGAGACCCTGAGGAATATCTCAAAAGGGGGAGATGGGATCAGAAGTCAGCTGGTGGTACCTGAAAAGTATCGCCCCATGATCTTACAAAGGGGGCACTCTGACATGTTTGCTGCACACTTAGGGGTGAACAAAACACAGCAGAGAATCACACAGAATTTTTACTGGCCTGACATAGGGAAGCAGATCAGGGAGTTCTGTAAACAATGTGATGTGTGTCAAAGGCAGGGGAATAGCCGCGACAGGACCAAAGCAAAGTTGTGCCCTTTGCCTGTGATTGACACTCCGTTCAAATGCATAGGGGTGGATATAGTGGGACCTTTGCCCAAGGCCACAAAGAGGGGGAACAGGTTCATTCTCACCATTGTGGACCATGCCACGAGGTACCCTGAAGCCATACCCTTGACTAACATTGAAACTAACACAGTGGCAGATGCCTTGGTGGGGTATATGTCCAGGATGGGATTTGCCTCAGAAATAATCACAGATTTGGGCGCATCGTTCACATCAAAGCTCATGAAACGCTTATGGCAAATCTGTGGAATTAAGCACAAGGAAACTACTGCCTATCATCCTGAAAGTAATGGGTTAACTGAGAAGTTCAATGGGACTCTAATGCGCATGATTAGGGCTTACTTGGCAGAGAATCCAAACAATTGGGACCAGAAGCTGCAATCCCTTTTGTTTGCTTATCGATCAGTGCCACAAGCCAGTACCGGGTTCAGTCCATTTGAACTTTTATTTGGGAGAAGGGTGAAAGGGCCCCTTGATTTGATCAAACAAAATTGGGAGCAGATCACCCAGGATGACCCACAAGACGTTGTGACATATATAGACTCTTTAAGGAAGGACCTAAAGAGAAACCTAGAGCTAGCAGCAGAGACCCTGCAAGCTCAAAAGGTGAGAAAGAAAGTTTGGGATGACCAGAAAGCCGGGGAGAGGCACTTTAACCCAGGGGAGGGAGTGCTTTGGCCTAGGCTCTGCAAAGAAAACAAACTGCAGCTGGGTAGCCCAGAAGTAAAGTGCTTGGGTCACATAGTAGGGGGAGGAGTGATAAAACCCCTGGAGGCCAAAATAGAAGCTGTTCGTGATTGGCCTAGACCCAACACCAAGAAAAAAGTCAAATCATTTCTTGGGTTGGTGGGCTACTACAGAAAGTTCATCCCGAGGTTTAGCGAGATTGCGGCTCCGCTGACCGATCTGACGAGGAAGAAGACTGATGACAGCATCCCGTGGACCAGCGACTGTGAGGAGGCGTTCCAGAGGTTGAAGGAGGCGCTCGTCCAGTATCCAGTGCTGCGTGCTCCAGACTTCGACCGGGAGTTCATCATCTACACCGATGCGTCTAACAGCGGGGTAGGAGCAGTTCTTTGCCAGGAGGATGAGAATGGTGACCAGCATCCAGTGTCCTACCTGAGTAGGAAACTTCAAAAAGGTGAGAGACATTTGGCAACCGTGGAGAAGGAGTGTTTGGCCATAGTCTACGCGATCCAGAAGGCCAAGCCTTACATCTGGGGAAGACATTTTGTTCTGTGCACTGACCATTCACCACTGCAATGGTTAAAGACAATGAAAACCCACAATAGCAAACTTATGAGGTGGGCTTTAAACCTACAGGACTATGACTTTGAAGTGAAGGTGGTCAGAGGGTCAGTGAACTGTGTTGCTGACGCCTTGTCAAGAAGACCTGAAGAATGAAGACGGCGAAAGAAACATGGACTATATTTATATACTGAGGACAAAAAGTTAAATGTACTTGTTTTTTGAACTTGGTTTGTATGAATAAAGGTAAATTGATGTAATGTATATGGTAAATGTTTAAATGCCTAATTGCTATGGTTAACTTAGAATGTAAGTATAAGTAAGTATGATATTGTATGTATAACTGTTGTTGTGTGTTTTATCCAGGTTGTTTTTTGGGAAAAAGCACGTTAGCTTTCCCCCTACAAAACAACTTATAAAGAGGGGAGGTGTTACATACAGCACTGATGTTACCTGTCTGTCATGGGTTTGGAGGGAAAGTTCCATCCTATGGGGAGTGGAAGGCGGGACATCAGGAGGAGGGGCTGTACTGTATATATATGTGATGCGTGTGTGGAGAAGAGGAGACGCTGGGATGTGACGAAGCAGCAGCTGGGAAGAAGAAGCTGGTGTGGGAGTCTGTGTGTCAGACAGGGTACTACTGTGTGTCAGAGTACCAACCTGATAGGTTCAGGTGTCTGTTGGTTAGCCAGAACTGATAGGTTCAGGGTCTGTGCTTCAAGTTAAGGGTTCTGTGTGAACCAACCTGTGTGTATGTATGAGTGAAACTAAGCCACGTTACTAAATCTTATTCACCTGATCATTTTATTTTCCCTGTGTGTTGTATTTAAATAAACCTTATTCTTTATTTGTTTAAAAATCCATCCCTGGTCTGTGTGACTTCTTATAGGGAATGGTTGGTGGCAGCTTAGTTAACGTGTGGCAGATCCCAGTAGGTCTGGGTTTGTCACAGGGGGGTCCCAAACAGATCAGCATTCAGCTCAGGTGACAGAGCTCCATCTTCCCACTGCTGTCCCATCACAATGTCAAGCCAGAAGACCTGCCTGTCTCCTCTTCTGTCCAATCCATGCTTTCCCCCCCTCTGCTTCTGTAGACTTCAACTTTTTCTAACCACAATGATTTGGCTAATATTTTGCCCGTGCAATTTTTTGTCTTGTTCTACAAAAGGACTGGGGGATGCAGCTCTGGATAGTTTCTGGTTATGTAGTAAGTTTGACAGTTATGTGTGAGGGCAGTAGACTACAGTGTATGTATTGTATGTATTGTATGTGTGTATGATTCTATGCAGGTAGAGAACTTCCAATAACTGTCCCTTTTCCCTATTGCTGTGCAACCCTTTAAACTGTCCCTGTGGCTCGGTGGCAGATCATAAAAGGAGAGCCAAGGAGCAGCAGAAGAGCAGCATTAAAGGAAGGGGGCTGTGGGCACAGATCAGTCATTGCCATTTTAGGGAGGTTGGCTGAGGCAGCAGCAGTGCCACTGCTTGAAGAGAGGATGAAAAAGGGTGGCTACCTTCCTGAGGAAAAACTCTCCCTCCCCTAATAGAACCCAATTTCCACACACACCCCTTGTTATCTCCACCTCCAGGAGCCTTTTAAGGGACTGTCAGAAGTCGGCAAGTAGCTTTAATAAACACTCAATCGCAAATGTTGAGGTCCATATCACACTAAATACAATTGTATTTATAAATATCTATTTTACAAGGTTTTTTTTTACTCTATTGAAAATGCCTTTTTATGCAAACGTGGTTTTGGTGGTTGTAGGTCACTTGGCAATTATAAAAAAGGGCCACAACTGGAAAAAGTTTGGGAAACACTGCTGTAGAGGTTGCTGGAAGTGTTGCAGTGCCAAATTGCCTACTCTTGACCTCTCTGCCTGAAAGCCAAGCTTTAAAACCTAAAATCTAGCCATGGGGATTTATAGAACCACAACATTCTATAGAATATTTCTTATTCGAGTTCACAATCTGCCAGCTCATTTATGCAGCTGAGGCAGTCCATCTGTAATGATGGAAAAATCAAGAGGTATGACAACAGCTTTCAGAATTAAGCATCACTTTCCTATTAAAGGTCCCTGCATATGCTACTGACAATGTGACTAGTCACATAGACGCCAGTCACTCACGTTCCATTGATTGCAATCACTTTTTTCAGCCTCCTTCAGTTGACAATTGGATCATCTTTCAAATTCCTCACTTAGGCAGAAAAGAGAGATGCTTTCAGCATGACAGAAGGCAGTGTGAAATGCTGAATAAGAATAAGAATAACACTCTTCCTTTTCTTGGTGTATACTGTCGCTGTATACATTGTCATCTGTGGCATGGTTGTATCCTGCTCCTAGGTGGGCTGCAACCTTCCCCCCCCCCAAATGGCTTTGATAAGTCTGGGCAGTCCAGAATCAAGATAAGGTGATGCAGATGCCTAGAAAACAGATGTCTACTGGATAGACAGGGAAATCAGGAGCTAAACATCCAAAGTCCAAATCCAAGAGCAAACCAGAGTCAAGCTGCTCCAGCAGCACCAGAAGACACATCAGCAGAGTCAAGCAAATATAGCCAAGCAGTCCAAAAATCATGTATAAAAAGGAGTCAGCAGCAATAGCGCAAGAGTAAGAAATGCCTGGAGCAAGAAGCATTGGTTTAAATCCTGTTGCTTAACAAAGTACAGTGGTGCCTCGCTTAACAATTACCTCATTAAATGATGAAACTGCTTGATGATGAAGTTTTTGCAATCGCTTGTTCGATAGGGAATGTTTAGATAGGGAAATTTTGCTTGACGGTGATCGGTTCCCTGCTTCAGGAACCAAGTTTTCACTAGACGACATTTTTTAAACAGCTGATCGGTGGCTTTAAAATGGCTGCCCGCTGTGCAAAATGGCTCCCCACTGTGTTTTAGGATGGGTTCCTCGCTTTACAGGCCCTGAAAATGGCCACTCCTTTGGAGGATCTTCGCTGGACGCTGAGGTACTTAGCCCATTAACCGGTTTCAATGCATTTCAACTGGCTTTTTTGTTTTGCTTGACGAGGATTTCGCTTAACAGCGATTTCAAGGAATGAATTATCCTCGTCAAGCGAGGCACCATTGTAAGTCACAATTAGAGGAGGCCCACTTGAATCAAAGGAATTTACAGAGTAGTTAACCTACCAAATTCCCACTGATTTAATGGGCCTGCTCTAGTACAACCTGTTATGCTAAGCAATAGGATTTCAGCCATATATCAAACAAATTTACAATTGCAGCTTATGGTTTGTAAAGCTGAGTGGCTGCAGCTTCACTTCGAGTTCTATTGAGGCCATTTGGCCAGCAGCAAAAGGAACTGAGCTGCAGGATTTGGTCCACTGGACTTCCCTGGAGGAATTGACATTTCTTCTAAGGAGAAAAAGTGACTATGAAAAACAATTGAGCATTCCCAAAACTCACACAGGGAAATTTCAGTACAAGGAGGAAGGAGTGGGTATCGCCCCTCAGCTTCTCACCGAGAGCAAGAGGTTGCAAGAGTCACATCCCCAGTCCCTGTAATAGGTGCTTCATAGTGGCATGCAGAAATGAAATACATGGAACTAAACCTTATTTAGGCATTACAGAAGCATATGTATGCATTAGTAACGAATAGTACTAGTCATCATCCCCACGCTCACCTCTGTACTGAGACAAAAGCTCCAAAGAGAGTGGAAGAGATGTCTGACAGTCCTTTTCGCAACCTGGAACCTCAGCCTTAGAGGCTTCCTACTCTACTATGATTCTGCCTGGGTGCAGGATTACACACTTTGGCAGATGAATGACTGCACTGCTGTGTGGATTTTGAAAATGGTGGAGTCTGTCTTCCTTCCTTTTTCTCTTTTGCCTTCTCATTTCTTTTTGGCATCATGGTACCACTGCCAAAAGTTGATAAATAACCATTTCCTGCTTTTCCTTTTCTTACATTCTCTGTTTTGGAGGTTGGAAGAATTTTTGAAACGGTTGTGTCACAAGAACTTTCCCTCCCCTCATCCTCAAGATCCAGAAACAGGCAAATAGTAGCACAGACTTGGACAAGGATCTGGTCAGTGTGGCTTCAGGCCTTATTTAATGCCCCACTGTGCATCCCAGGGAAAGAGCCACCCTGTGTAGTTCCAGAGCATGCCCAGAAGAAGGGACTCGTAAACCACTTCTGAGCAACTAAAAAAACCTGGAAAAGGGACAGCAATATGGGGAGTCCAGATGCTGGTGTCTTCAATTCACAGCCCTCATATGCTTTCCTGTTGTCCCTTCCATCTTTTTTCTTACCAGAGACAATCTGTTAAGGAGAAAAATGCCTTTTCACTGCAAGCAGTAGGAGCCATCTGTCTGACGGCTCTCTGAGAGTGTTTTCTTGTCATATCATTCTTGCCATCATGTGGGTTACTTAAAATAGTTATATCTTCATCATAAAGATGGTGATTAAAAAAACGATGTTTTCCCTAGCACAATTAAGGTGAAGCAGAGATTCTAATTCATATGAGTTATTCCCGGGGTGGCAGAAAATATTACCCTGGAGGAAGGGAGAAAAAAGAAAGAAAGAAAGAAAAATCCAACATCTTGCTTTCTTTATGTGCCTATCATGTTCAACATGAAAATGTGAGCTTCTTTTCTGGAGGACAGATGCAAAAATCAGATGTGAGAGTCACTAGTGCATATTGTTTCCTTGAGACAGCATCCAAAACTCCCCGAGCAATACAATCAGAGGGGGGGGGGGAATAATTTTGGTATGATTTTGGATAACTGCTACTGCTTTACTGAGTTTGCTAAAGAAGGATAAATACATTTCTCCTCATAGCTCTCGATATATTTCCACAAATGGCCTTCATCCACCTGGCTATAAGATGCTCCTGAACTATGGTTGTGTGATAACATTCTTGTTCTGCAGAAGGAGGAGGACACGCCTCGTACTAGGAACTGGCATGACACCTCTTCTCATGACTGGATTCAGCCAGGCAACATACAGCTGTGTCATTCTTCCAGTCACCATCTCCTCGTTCCCTTTGGCAGGCTGCTTACAGCCAATTGTTTTCTCTGCTTAGAGCTCAGCAACTGTGTCTGCACAGCAAGATATCGTGACTGTACGTGGTGTGGTTTGGATTCAGGCTGCCAGCATTCTTCCCAGTTGGGTTGCTTTTGCTTTGTGACATCCTCCCCCTCCTATATTACCAGAACAGTCATTTTTTTGTTTCTTTGAGTCCAACTGTATTGTGTAATTTTGGAGCAAAACCACCATTGCTCAGGATGGATGCCTGGGAATAGTTTAATTTTATGCCTTCCCGACAGATGCCTGTCTTCGAATCTCTGGCTCAAGCTGCACTGCTACCATCTGAAACAGTGTAGTTGTAACAATAAGCAAGGGATGGGGGAACAACCATGAACCAGAAGGGACACTAGAGGGAATATGGCAGTCCAGAAAGGAAATATGACCCAAATGATGTGCTGAAACTGCATACCAAATAACTGAATGGCAGAATCAATGATACTGTGACACCTTCTGTCTCCATACATGTTACAACACTTCCAATTTAATGTGCCACCTTGCCGCTCTGAGATAGCAAGGCATTACATCTGCTGATTTGAGCAGGAGCCCAATAGAAGGGGTACTTTTGTGGTCTGTATCCCCCCCCCATGAGTCCTGAATCCAATTTCCAATTCTCATTCTGTCCTCATCTCTTAGACAAAAAAAGACTAGATTATGTGACTGTGTTCTGAAGAACAGAAGGCTTGTCTCTCTATGCACCCTTTTATAGATATAAGCTACATTGGGAATTAATCTTAGCTGGAAAACAGAGTGCTCAATCCTATTAATGAATGCATTGAATCAATGGGATGAGTGTAAGTGTTCACTTACTATTCAGCAGTTCATTTGGTGGGTCTATAGGAACCACCAACTGTATTCAGCCTAGTGTATATAAATATAATAGAACAAAGTAAGTATTTCAGAAGGGAATTGTAGAAGTAACCATGGAGGGGATCTGTTTAAGGAACAGAAGCATTAGGGTGCCAATGTAGCTTACTTCACAGTTATCTACCTGTCTGAATAGCGAAGGAAACCATATTTAATTTCAAGATAAATACTCAAAAGAAAGAAAAGCTGGAAAGGTGAAGTATCCCACCAACAGGTATCACCAGGACTGTTTGAAGCCTGATGTCTTCTCCCATATGGTGAGGGAAATGTATTAAATACTGGGTGCTGCCTATTGCAAGTCTCAAGTAGAGCAGACTCATTGACTCAGTGGAATTTTTGCAAGTGTTGACTTACCATTGACAGATTAATTCAGTTGATCTCTCCTCCTTATTTAATTAATAGCATTAAAGTATTTGTATTTAAATTACAGTAATTTACAACTATAATATAAATTAACCCCTCCACATTTTGTGCAAGGTCTGATTTATACGTGTCCTCCTGGAGCAGGTGTGTGTGTGTGTGTGTGTGTGTGTGTGTGTGTGTGTGTGTGTGTGTGTGTGTGTGTGTGTGTGTGTGTGACTGACTGACTGACTGACTGACTGACTGACTGACTGAGTGAGTGAGTGAGTGCACTTCTCTTTTTTGACAACACATATATGG
Organism: Pogona vitticeps; assembly: GCF_051106095.1. Taxonomy (NCBI): domain Eukaryota; kingdom Metazoa; phylum Chordata; class Lepidosauria; order Squamata; family Agamidae; genus Pogona; species Pogona vitticeps. The sequence goes on along the minus strand of NC_135784.1, from coordinate 253,131,274 downwards.
TCTCTCTAGGAACTATATAAGTGCTGCACTTAGGGGCATCTGTCAGACAAGATAGTGTGTGATGGATGCACCAGGAGTGGTGACTGAGAGAGAACAGAAAATTACATTATCTTCCTATGGGATGTCACTCTGCTTTTTGCACAACAGCTGAGATCCAACGGGCTGTAAAACATTTGTTATAAAACAACTCATTAGTTCATCGTGGTTTTGATGGCCTTGCTAGGTGAGATATCCCTTCACCTTGAAATACTATTCCCAAAAGGCACATGAATTTAAAAGACCGTCTTCTATGTTATTTGAGGAGTTGTATCCAGAAACAAAACAAAACAAAACAAAAACAAAAAATCAGCAGCCTCTCTTACTGTACCCATGTAGAAATACCATGTAGTAGAAGATGGCTGAACAGCTCAGTGAGTTAGGAATCTACCTCTGGAGCCAGAAGCTGGGAGTTTAATTCCCCACCATGCATCCTAGGAGAAAAGGCTTGGGCAAGTTGCACAGCCCAAGGGTGCCGATAAAAGAAGTAAAAGATAGATCATGTTTGGATATTCTATACCCAGAAAAAACCATGGAAAGGGTCACCGTAAGTCAAAATTGGCTTGATGGCACAAAAGTATTAATATTATTAATTTAGAAGCTGTTTGGATCCTGTGCAAAACTAAAGGCCTGGATTTTTGTTTCTTAAATCTGAAATATGTCATTGTATTATGTGCTGTGTTAAACAAACGTCCATGCTAAAATCCTTACTAGAGGTGGGGACGAATCACCATTTTGCAAAGATGGCAGCTGCAGCTTCCTTACCCTAAAGGAAGCTGCAGCCACCATCTTTGCAAAGGGCAGCCAGTTTCCCTTTCTACAGGCTGTGGCTGCTGCAGCAACAATTATGGTAAGGTGGGGGCGGGGGGCTAAGGTAGGGAGAGGAAGGGGTGGAAAGTGGATCTGCGGGGGTGGCTGGCTGTTGGGGTGGATGGCTGCCTATCGGCCCACCGATCTGCTGATCAGCGGGCTGGTAGGCAGAATGGAAAAGCCATAGGATGGCCTTCCCCCCTTCATATGGGGGCCGAATAAAAATGGGGAAATATTCACCCCTTCGTATTTGTGGGGGTCTCTGGAACTCATGAATATGAAGGGACAAATATTTAACAAATCAGTGATTTTAGACAAATATCGCGATTCATTTTTTTATTCGTCCCCATGTCTAATCCTTACCTTTTGTTTCCATCTTCAAAGCCTCTCAGTTACTGCATTGAGCAGATGTCAACATTGTCATCCATTATGACAGACAACTATCCTTCTTAATCACCTTAGAGTGTCAATTATTATATCTCTTTCTTTTTTTCTGATGAGATAAACATCCAAACATTTGCCATTATTAGCCAAGAAAAGGTCAGTGTTTTTTTAAAAAAACAAACAAACAAAACAAAACAAAACAAAAATCTGTCCACTATAAATGCCAACTTTTATTTGCTGCTTTACTGGAGAATGGGATAGACAGCTTGAGGGCCTGGAGACTGCCAACTAACTGATATTATACAACTGTAACTAAAGTTAGCTGTATAAGCGGGCCTTTCCAACAGAAAACTCCTGACGATTCTCTCTCTATATCTTTTTAATTTCTATCTCTCTTAAATTGTAACGTTTTTAAAATTATGTTGTTGTTGTTTGTTGTAAGCCGCCTAGAGTGGTCTAGTACGACCAGATAGGCGGGATAGAAATAAAATAAATAAATGAATGAATGAATGAATGAATAAATAAATAAAACCTGTTGTCAGTGACTTCCACAGGTCACTGAAGAGAAGTGATTTCCTTATTCTTCTTAAATCTTCCGGCTGTAAAGCTATCTTCTGAAGTCCCATCAGGGTCCACCTAGGCATTTGTTGAAAGCAAATTGGTTAGTTGTTAAGTGGTTATTTAATAACTGAGGAAAGCCAGAAGTCCTTGCTAAACTGCAGAAGCCTGTGCTGCAGGATCAGAAGACCAAGCAGTCGTAAGATCGAATCCACGTGACGGAGTGAGCGCCCGTCACTTGTCCCAGCTCCCGCCAACCTAGCAGTTCGAAAGCATGCAAATGCTAGTAGATCAATAGGGACCACCTCGGTGGGAAGGTAACAGTGTTCCGTGTCTAAGTTGCACTGGCCATGTGACCATGGAAGATTGTATTCAGACAGTACATTGGCTCTATGGCTTGGAAACGGGGTGAGCACCGCCCCCTAGAGTCGAACACAACTGGACAAAAATTGTCAAGGGGAACCTTTACCTTTACCTTTATATCTTCTTAGAATTGTGTCTACCTTCTTTGACTTTTCAAAAATGCACTACAATCACTATAGCAGTAGTGAAATGAATGAATGAATGAATGAATGAATGAATGAATGAATGAATGAATGAATGAATGAATGAATGAATGAATGGGGGAAATAGAAGGAGCCTCTCCAAAGACTGTGAGGACTATGAAAAAATTTGGGTATCCTCTAGGAAACAACAATGTCCTGTGAATTTATCCTTCTACTCCAGAAGCAGCATTGGATTACCTCTAACACAAAATGAAGATATAAATGCATGTTAAAAAATAAACCAATTTATCTTTTGTTTGGTGCTCAAACAAAATCTGGACTGAACCTGAAGACTGGGTTGGCCTGCATAGCATGAAAGTTTTCTTTAAGTTGCTTGACCTTAATTAGCTGCCCTAAATTGAAGTAGTAAGTCTGAAGGGGCCACTAATCATATTTGCTTAAACAATTAAAATCTTAACAAGATTGGGAGCTTTGCAAAATATGGGTTCCTGATTGTGTGAAAGTTTCCACTCACATGACACCATACAATAGTAGCAGCTTTCATTAGACCTCCTCTCTCAACAGGCAATGTTAGGGGGTCTGAGGAGGTGGGGGCATTTGGAGCAGGCGGCCATTTGGTGCACCTCAATATCTTGTGCCCATTTTAGCCCTCAAAAAAGTACAAGATTTCTGCCAAATCAGACAAAAGGTTTGTCAAGGTGAGCATTCTATTCCTAAAGCATTCAAATAGATACTTATGGAAAGGCCACAAGCATGGCATGAGTGCAGCACTACCACAATACTGGAGGCTTTCCATAGCTATTATGACTCAAACCACGCCCAGAAGCCATACTCTATGTGTGACCAGACTATGCTTACACAGATTAGGTTGTAAACTGACCGCTTTGTTTTAAAGGAAGAATTCCAAAGCCCTAATAGCCTTTTGCCTATTCACATTAGACAGCTGTTTGTAGTAATCACATCGTAAGGTTTTAAGAATGTCTATAAACCAAAAATGAAATACAAACCTGTGAGAACACCTCAAAAAACATGGTTGAACAAGTCAGTCATGTGGTGCCTCTGTTAAAGTAAGAGGCAAAGAAAGGCAATTCTGTCAGAAAGAGAAACAGCCTAGGTCATTCCTGTAACTGGAGCTTAATGCTGAGTCATCGTGTTTGTCTGTTTGAGAATTACCACCCTCAGGCAGAACGCCCTTGCCCTTACTCCCTGTTATGTAGCTACTCAAAGATCAGACACATCTCTGTTTGCTCAGCAGTTGTTCCTTCTAGGGTTAAGTACTGAAAATATATCCTGGGAGTTGAGCCCTAGTACAAAATAAGCTCTACCTGCTGTTTTACCCAAATAGTTGGGATCCCACTGTGTTCTATATTCTAAACTGCTCAAAAAAGGTCTTCCAGAACAGAATTGTTACTGAAACTTTAAAAGATATAATTTCCCCCTCAGAGATATAGTTTCCTATAATATGTCCGCAGACAACATTTTAAAATACATCGTTGCTTTGCAATAGTTATATTTATTCATTCTCACCAAGATGTGAACTGTCATGTACTGTAACTATAGGATTTGTTAGAAATTAAGAACAAATTCTTTGCCTACAGCATGCCCTGCCCAATTGGGAACATGATTCAGGCCCTGACCTTTATGGGCATGCACAATTCACTCCTGAACACAGTTTTTGATCAATGGAAGAGGCTTCAATAGAGTAGGATCATTGGCCCAAAGGTGTTCCACATGTGGATTCAACACACGAGAGGACATGACCTGTTGGATGAGATTCCTGAGGATGCAAAACCAAAACTAAAAACAAAAACACAAAGAAAAGGAGAAAGAAAATAGAAAGCTCAAGAACCAGAAGACTCCATGATTTCCACCAGTAACAGAGGAGTCAACTCATTTTTCAATTTACATTTTAAAAATTACATTGAACAGCACTTTGTGAGAAGGTTCTTCTCAGAACATCAGAGAAAATCCCTGCTGTGTGCACAGATCTTCCCCATGCGAACATACTGTATAGCCTTAATGCCACTACAGAGGACAAAAGCAGTGATTGCGCTTTAATCCACGCGCCTTTCAAGTATGCTCCCATGTGGTGGCCATAAGGTAGGAAAATGTGCTGGCCCTTAAAGAACAAATAAAATGAATTCATAATGCAATTGCCTTTTTAATAACTGCTGGCTTAGACAGTTTTAGTGTTTTGTATGCTGCCAGTATCTTGCAAGCCTACATAGTATACTGTCGTGACAAAAATACTAATCCAATCAAAGGATTTAAAGTATTTTGCTTTATAGTCTATAAAGTGCAGCGCTTATTATACAGGAGCATAACCCTGCACTGATTTAGTTACTAAGAAGAAAAACCTTTATATCTCCTCCTTCTTGACAACCTCACTAGGGTAGTTAGAGGGAGAGGTTACAAATGAGGATGATCTGGATCCAGATTCTCACTCAGCCATGATGCTTATTGTGCTGCTTCAGGCCGGGTATTCTTTCACAGCTTGACCAATTTATTCCACAAGGTTGTTCATAATGGAAACTTGGGCAAGTCTGAGAGGAGAGTCACACACAACAGTTTGATGTTCCAGTAAAGGAAGGGCAAAATAAAATTTGTGGTAAATTTCTTTTCCCATTCTTTGTTTCGAGACACAGTGCACACAATATTTTTAACTGCAGCCAAATGAAGCTTATAGGTGCTGTTTTTATTCTTTATAGGTTCCTAATCCCTACTAGTCAAGTCACTGTTGATTGAACCATTTCACTATCCCACAAATTGTACAGGAAGTGAAATAATTCCCATTTATCATATGACTCACATCACTGAAACAATTCATCTGATTTAGACAGTACCTGCAGCTTGAACTATACAGTTTATTGGGATATAAATAATGTTTACTTTTGGCTGTAGTCTTGTTATTTATCTTCCATTCCTTATTACAACATAATCTGTACATGAATGTCCATAATCTATATTAGACTATTAATTTTATCAGGTGTTTTTGAGAAAAGGTTAATCAACAGAAACACGCCAAAATTCTTGGTAAGGTTTGAGATGCAGCATCATTATCTCTGTATGTCAGATGATAACAGATACCATTCAGTACTGTCTGTTGCAAGGAAAGCATTGAGGTTTGGGGTGGGGAAGATATTAAATTATTTTTCTTTTTGGAGTTTTCAAGACAAGCCTTCCTTTTGTTTTCTTTGTGTATGAAGCATATATCCTCCTGCAACAAGAAATGAATTTCTTGTTCTCTGCTTCCTCACTCAACCTTAGCTAACCACATTATATCTGCTGCTGTTTATAATTTAAATTGTACTTCTAATTTGTGAAGTGTCTTAACACTCTCTTTTGTGTTTGTCCTCAGTTCCTCCCTTTGAAGCAGGTCTACAATTATTTTCATTTCACAAATCAGAAATGATGCTGAGAAATTGTGATGTTTATGAAGGCTACACACTGAGTTTGTGGCATTAAGCAAAACTGAAGCCGAGTCTTCTATTCATCTCTCTCTCCCCATGGCTCTTATTCAGCATTCTCTCTTTACAGGTAACATCCTATCTGCAGCTGAAGGACACAGAAAAGGAATTGTTTGGCAGGAGTTATTCCACCGGTTCAAACCAGATATAACTTGCTTGCAAGAATACAGAAAATTGTGGCCCTTCAAATGTTTTTGCCAGCAACTTCCATGAGCTGTATCTGACATAGTCAATGAAGAGGATTATGGGAACTACCTTTTGGGGGGCACAGTTACCCACCCCTTGCATTAGGCAATAAGAATCACAGTTCCTGAATTGTTTTGGTTGAGCGATCCTCGGGGATCAACTGAGGCTGTGTAGGTGGAGACTGTAATGGGCTGGATGAGGGCGAATAAATTGAATCCTGAGAAAACAGAGGCTCTGCAGTTTAGTGGTTCCCGGGTCTAGGAGTTGGGTGGGATGGGCTGGTTCTGGATGGAATCATACTTCCCCAGAAGAAGCAGGTGCATCATTTGGGGGGGTACTCCTAGATTCATCTTTGTCACAGGAGGCTCATGCAAACTCAGGGGCTCAGCATGCCTGAAGTCAGCTTCAGTTGCTCTGCTAGCTATGACCATTTCTGGACAGGAATACCCTAGCCACAGTAGTCTGTGCCCTAGTAACTTCCCAATTAGGTCACTGCAGTTAGAGTACTGCAAAGTACTCTATGTGCCTTTGAAGATGGCTTAGGATCTAGATATTTGAAGGAGCACCTCTGTCTGATCATTAAGTTCTGCTGGGAAGGACCTCCTCTTTGTATTAAGAATAGTCTGTTGTGAGAGACATGAAAGAGGGGTTTTTCGCTTGATTGACACCAACATCGGTATCATTTCAGCATCAGATATATTTATTAGGACTTTCAAGGATCATGTGCTGTAAACGTTTTAATGCAATGTTTTTTGTGTCGTGTTGTTTGACTACAAACTTTTAAATTGTGTTATACAGCTATGTAACCTGCCCTTCTTCTTAGGCACCCTTCAGTCTTGAAAGACCATGATAAAGCGCTCTGTATGAGTGTCCTCTCCAGAGCATGAAGCCTGGGTAGAATAATATGGAGGATAGGCTGTTACCCAAGCAGCAAATCCCCCCTCTCCACATTGCTGAAATAGTCCAATGGAAAGGCAAGAGCCAATGCAACTGGTTCCAGCGATGTCGCAGGAGTTGGCAGAGCGACACGAACTGCCTCTGGGACTCCGGCTCCGGATTTTGCCTCGAGGTTTACTCCTGAAGCCTTTTCCATCTGTGGATATAGCTACAAGGCAGTGGAGGTTTGAAATCGGAGTTTTCCTTCTCCTAGATGGGCTGCCTTCCAAGGCTGACGAGCCCCACCTGCCCTGAGATCTCATAATACAGGATGGGCTATAAATGGTTAACTAAAATAAATATATTCCAAATGCAAAGTATTTTCTTCTCCCTTTACCTGTGTCTTGTACTTCCTCTTTCGTGAGACCACTTTTACTTTCGATTCTATAAGCCGAATCTCTTATCGAAATTCAGCCAAACTCAAATGAAATCTGCTTTAATGAAAGTCCTATGTATTTGTTTATTTCAGAAACAAGCAACGTGTTATCCCAGAGCCCTGGGCTATCTTTGTACCATGCCCCCATATTAAAAAAAAAACGTACAGATGCAGTTTCCCCCCAAAAATGCTTTAACTCAGTGGGGATCTTTTTAATCTGTTAAAAGAAATATTTAAAAGCTGAAAAATTGGCTTCAGTTGTTCTTTATTTTTTAAATCTCCTAAAAATGGGGTCAATCGCCTTAATTTGCCAAGGTATTTATCAATGTACTGTACTTCCTTGACTGAGACTTCCTTCTTCCTTAATTAGGTGCACTCTGTTCTTATTCCATCTCATTGTCTCACTGATTCAGTCTTTCTGGGCATCAAAGTGTCAGAGAGCTGAGATTTGCTGGTTCTATTCTTGCTGTGGCTGGCTCTTCTCAATGCCTAGCACAGTTCAGTGTAGGCATATTTTAAAATTCCTTTTAAAAACAACCTCAGAGATTTATGAATGGATTGCTTCATGAATGAGGAATAGTTTGGAAATGAACAAAAATTTATGGAATGCAATGCAATGCCCCAAAAGGTTTCACAAGAAGAGCAGTCTATGTTTTTTAATCATCATCATCATGTGCTGTCACATCAATTCTCATTTATTTCATTTAGGGCAATGCTTTTCAAAGTTTTCCAGGTAGAGAATACTCAGAAGTGGTTTGCTATTTCCTTCTTCTGGGGGCACCCTGGGACTGTGCAGATTGCCCAAGGCTACATAGGCTTGTTCTACTTGTAGGAGCACAGTGGGAAATCAAACTCCCAACGTCTGGCTCCACAGCCTGATATCTAAACCACTGAGTATCCAGCCAGATTAAAGCAAAGTCTTTGACTGTGTAGATCATAACAAACTATGGGTTGTTCTGAAAGAAACAGGTGTGCTTCAGCACTTGACTTTCCTAATGTGTAACTTATATTGTGGGCAAAATGTGGTAACGCGAGAACCTGCGAGGATCCAGCAGAGTACTATTTCAGGTCCTGATGGCAAAACAACTCACACAGACACGTTCAGCTTCCTCCATCACGACAAGTGTATTTATAGCATATTCATATATACAAAGCAGCAGCATGACAGCATGGAATCATCAGTAGAAGAGGGAAGGGTGGTACAACTTCTCTGTACTGTTTATATACGTGTGTGTGTGTGTGTGTGTGTGTGTGTGTGTGTGTGTGTATATATATATATATATATATATATATATATATACATACATACATACATACATACATACATACATACATACATACATACACATACACACACACACACACACACACACACACATATGTGTGTGTGTGTGTGTGTGTGTGTGTGTGTGTGTGTGTGTATACAATTAAGCATCTGCCCTTGCCCAATCAGAGCAAATGTTGCATCATCCAGGCACCACCTCTCCAGAGTCACTGTGACTCAGCATTTTACACACCTGGATATCATGGCTGCTCATTAGTGCTTCTGTTCAGGCCTGTAAATTTTTCATACGCTGACAAAATGCTACCAATAGGACAGAGGAGGGAGAGAGAGAGAGAGAGAGAGAGAGAGAGAGAGAGAGAGAATGGTTGTTGTGGGTTTTCCGGACTGTTTGGCCATGTTCTTAAGGTTTTTCTTTCCTTCCTGCTCTGTGCAAAGACAGAGTTCTGACTCCTGTCCTCTGATGATGCCGGCCACAGAGACTGGTGAAACGTTAGGAAGAAAAACCTTAAGAACACGGCCAAACAGCCCAGAAAACCCACAACAACCATTGGATCCCAGCTGTGAAAGCCTTCAAGAATAAAGAGAGAGAATGCTTACCTATAGTCCAAGGGGTCAGACAAGGGTGCATTTTATCCCCTTATCTGTTCAATCTGTATGCAGAACATATCCATACTAGATTCAGATAAAGGAGGACAGCAAATTGGTGGAAGAAACATCAATAATTTAAGATATGCAGATGACACCATCTTGCTGGCAGAAAGCAGAAATGACTTGAAACAACAGGGGAAATGAAAGAAGAAAATGACAAAGCAGGACTGCAGTTGAACGTTAAGATGACAGAATAAATCAGGACTATAAAAGAACTACAAAACTTTAAAACTGACAGTGAAGGAATTGAAATAGTTAGAGATTTTGTATACTTTGGTCCAATCATCAATCCAAACTGAGAGTGCAGCCAAGAAATTTGAAGGCTCAGACTAGGAAGGGTAGCAATGAATGAACTAGAACAGATCATCAAGTATAAGGATGTGTCACTGGACCACCCGCACTATCATATTTCCAATCACCATGTATGGGTGTGAAAGCTGGACAAAGAAGAAAGCTGATAGGAAAAAAAATGATTCATTTGAAATGTGGTGTTGGAGGAGACCTTTGTGGTTACTATGGACTATTGGAAAACCAAACAAATGGGTCCTACATCAAATCAAGCCTGAACTATCTCTGCAGGCAAAAATGTTGAAACTGAGGCTCTGCTACTTTGGACTCATAATGAGAAGATAGGATTCTTTGGGGAAAAAAACAGTAATTCCAGGAAAAGTGGAAGGCAACAGGAAAAGAGGTTGACCAAACACAAAACGAGCTGACTCTCTATAGGAAACCACAGGCTTCAACTAAGAATAGCTGAACAGAGCAGTTGAGGACATTTTTGAGGTCACTCATTCATATGGTCACCATAAGTCAGAAGTGACATGACAGCATATAACAATGATAACAAGTTATCATCAAATCCTGCTTAAAGAAATATTGGGAAATACTATATGGAGTTGATAGCAAATAACAACAGAATGCAATAGAAATTCATTTTTAAAAGTTCCCCCATTGGCTGGAATCAAACTGAAAAATCATTCCAGTGTTAACTCTTAGGGTGTGCATTTCAGCTGCTAATTGCCACAAATTAAGAAGTCATTTTGGGGATTGTTATTCTCATGTGGTGGGTAACAGCAAATGCGTATGGCAACTTTACACCAACAAGCATAACTAATAGGATTCTGCCCTGTCTTTGTTGGAATTGTACTTGGGGAGGGTAGTCGAGGTTTTGATACTCAGAAATGCTAATACTGTAAATGGGTAAATAGCTACCGTATTTCTTTGAAAATAAGACAGGGTCTTATATTAATTTTTGCTCCAAAAAGACTCATTAGGGCTTATTTTCAGGGGATGTTTTATTTTTATTTATTTTTTCATGTACAACAATCTACATTTATTCAAATAAAGTCATGTCATCTTTTTCTGGTTGCTGCACAATGGTGGAGGGCGGGGTTTCACTTAACTGCGGCTTATTTGGGGGGGGGTAGGGCTTATATTACAAGCATCCTGAAAAATCATACTAGGGCTTATTTTCAGGTTAGGTCTTATTTTCAGGAAAACAGGGTAATAGAGTTCATCAACTTTTTTAAAAAAAATATGGATTCGCCTCTCTCCATTTAGCCCAGATCTCTTAAGACTGCAGCCTTTGGGCTGCCTGCCAATCTGCTAAGATTACCCCTTGAACCTCCACAGTTGTATAATGTCTACATTATTCTGTTTCTGTTCAGCGTGCCTAAAGGAATGCTTGAATATCTCCCCAACACACCAAAAAAAGTTACAGGAATAGTTCCACTGAAACAGAGACAAATACAATGGAATCTTCATTTGTGTTATCTTTGGAGAGATGTGTAAGATAGCAACTTGAAAAGCAACATTTAATCTTTATATTTGAATCTTGTGTTATAATTCTGCTTTGGTGGGGTGGGGGCTTCCTTCCTTCATTCCTTCCTTCCTTTCTGCGATAGTTCTTTTCAAAAGATCTGTCCAATATGCTATGAAAGCAAACCCAGCTCCCTGCAATCATTTTAATGAGTGTGCCAGAAAAGGGGGGGGGGAGGAGAGGCAAAATTGCTAAGATGTCAAAACACATTTCTGCACTTGTTTATTTAATTAAGTACTATCTTTTCAGAAACCCTTCTCCATTAATGATCTGCACAGGGTTGGGACATAAATGAATTTCAGCAAAAAGCTATGCAAATGAGAGCAGGACTTCCAGGGAGTTTTGTACTATTCAGTAGAGCAAGGGTGTGTGTGTGTGTGTGATAGCATATCTTTATCGCTCACTGGCATCTCATGGCAGTAAACAAAGTTCTCTGTATCAGTGATCTGGAACTGATCTGCTATGGGATTATTGTTTTAATATATAGACGGAATGCTCAAAGCACTCATGCCAAACTTTTCTAGATAGTACTCAAGACTTTGATCATTCCACTGTAAAAGGTTCTCATCATTATATGTGCAGTATCCAATTATCTTAGCTTCATTTCAGTCAACGAAAATGCCCCCACTGACAATTGCATACTTTACTCATGAGCAGTTAGATTGAGTAGAAGTTGGAAAGGTGGTGATCATTATTATTGTTGGTATCAGTAGTATATACATTTAGTTAAATGCCCAGAAAATTGTGATTTTTTGCATCTTGCCTTCAGAATATTATTTGCCATATGCAATGGATTAGCTGGGTCAACCACTTAAAGCAAAGCAAAGCATGCTGCTTATATACCGCCCCATAGCACTTCAAGCACTCTCTGGGTGGTTTACAAGTTAATTATGCAGGCTACACATCCCCCCCCCCCCCAGCGAGCTGGGTACTCATTTTACCAACCTCAGAAGGATGGAAGGCTGAGTCAACCTTGAGCCAGCTACCTGGGATTGAACCCCAGGTCGTGAGCACAGTTTTGGCTGCAGTACAGCAGTTTAACCACTGCGCCACATAATATCCCATAATTCTACTTCCCTTGGGATGAGAAGAAAGCAGATGAGGGATGACAAATCACAGGCTATCCTCTGAGATTCTTATTGTCATATAATGTGTTCAATAAGTCCCTTGTGATGGAGTCCAGCTGAGCATTTCATTTTGAAAACATATTTCAGATCATCATATGATTTGACTGGGGATGTCAAGAATGACAAATGCCCCCATAATACAATAAAAACAGGTCCAACTCATTTTTATGAAATAATATATTTCTCTTTAAAAGGCAGGCCAGAGGAATTCTGTTTCAGGGAAAACAAAATACTAGCGTTCAAACTTCTACTCATAACAGATTTATTGAAGGGACTAATTTAAGTTGCACTGATTTTCGTCATTCTGCTAAGCACAATCCTATGAGAAGTTTAGAGAGAAATGAAGCTGTTGATCTTTCACCACACCTCAAACTCTGCCGGCTCACTCTAGGAAGGGTGAGATAGGAAAAAGATGGTTTTGCTAGTTTTCTCAGCCCAGTTGGACTTTGGGTGGGGGGAATACTGATTGGCAGATGAGATCATAGCTCAGGAGCCAAACTGAGGTCTCTCAACGAGAAGGGAAGGGCATTTAAATCCCAAAAACCCACTACAGATGCCACTTGGGTCCTGGGACACACTATTTCTGGGTCTAGTGCAAGTGGCTGCTTTATGTATCAGAGCTTTCTATGGGTATGAACAGCTGCAGGACCCACTACAGTGCAGCTGTAGTTGCTCATGATGAGGCAAGACTGCATCCCTCCAAAATGTGGGGGTAAGACATGCCTTTGTGTCAGTCCATGATTCAGTCTCAAGCTTAAGGTCCTCTGAACAGTCATCAGAAGAAGTAAGGATGGCTCTTCCTGTGTGAATCCAACCCAAGGCCTCACAATTTTTTTATAGCACAAATGTAAAATGTATAAATCAAGAACAAAATAATAATGCAAGCTATAAAGTAATTTCAAAATGACAAATAAAATGCCCACTGAAAGAAAAATGCAAAGAAAACATGTGAATCAGATTCCCAGTGGTCTCACTGAATACAATGCAAAGGAGGCCCAGTGGGGAATCGAACTCCCAACCTCCAGCTCCTCAGCCAGATGCCCTAAACCACTGAGTGGTTGCCTTTTAAAAAAAAATCTGTACATTTTAAAAAACTGTACATTTTCCTTGATGAACAGTGAATGCAGAAACTATTTTCTCTGATGAAATATATTTCGATTTTATAACTGGACACATCCAGGTCCTTTCTGTTCCTTAGACTAATAAAGTCTAAACAAAAAAAAATACATATTTTCCTAGTAGTCTAATGCTTTCATTTGGAACTGACACTGGGGGAAAAATTGTATTTAGTGCAACATACTTTCTTTTTCTTTTCCCTGTATATTATTTTGAGTGTCAAATAATATTTCAAAGCTTCCAGTGGTCATATTAAGTTCTCGTTATCTAACCTGCTTTGTTATTCTTCTAGAACAGAAACTAGAGTAGAAATTAGACACTTGTACTTGGAACAATTCATCATCCATATACATCTATGTTCTTATAACTCCTCACACAACTGTTGCAACTTTACTGCATGGCCAAATGAAACCTCACTGTACAAATTAAATTTCCAAATGAGGTAAGAAAACAGTTGTGGAAAGCAGGAGAGAACGGCATATATGTTGATAGAGACCCTGTTACTAAGGTAAAGGTAAAGGTAAAGGTTCCCCTTGACAATTTTTGTCCAGTCGTGTCCGACTCTAGGGGGCGGTGCTCATCCCCGTTTCCAAGCCATAGAGCCAGCGTTTTGTCCGAAGACAATCTTCCGTGGTCACATGGCCAGTGCGACTTAGACACGGAACACTGTTACCTTCCCACTGAGGTGGTCCCTATTTATCTACTTGCATTTGCATGCTTTCGAACTGCTAGGTTGGCGAGAACTGGGACAAGCGACGGGCGCTCACTCCATTGCGTGGATTCAATCTTACGACTGCTGGTCTTCTGACCCTGCAGCACAGGCTTCTGCAGTTTAGCCCACAGCGCCACCACATCCCCTTTGGCTACTTGTGTTCCCAAATGTCCTCATTAGTTCATATATGTGAACCTATGATAAACTGCAGATATGCGTTGTGGTAGGCTACAGTGAGAAAATTATGTTATGTCAAGGATTAAAACTGAATTTTATGGGTTTTATTTTATCACAGATTTCTACAGAACAAAAACCACCATTTAGATTTGTAGTTGTCACCTCCGATAACTGTTAAATATCCCTTAATGACCATTACTAATATGACCATCCTGCTCTACCTTTTGCATTTTTATTACATTTCCCCTGCCCTTCCTGTTTGCAAATGTCCAGCTACTGAAGCTCATAGTTCATCTGTAGAAGTGAGCTGCAATTGTTGGAAATTTCCATCAAATAAGACTTGTTAGGCTTTAAGATGCCAGTAGTCTTTTTGATGTTTTTGTTGCACTACTTAAGTAAACAGAAAGGGGAGTGCTCTATAATTGAATCAGCTCATTTGTCCCATTAGTATTTGCTGAGCATCTTGAGATGCCCTTGATATTCACTAGAAACACTATTTTTCCCACCACCATAGGTACAGCCTAGGTCAGTGGTTCCCACCCTTGGGTCCCTAGATGTTCTTAAATTACAATTCCTAGAAATGCTGGGCAGCACAGCTAGTGGTGAAGGCTCCTGGGAGATCATCTGAGGACTCAAGATTGCGAACCACTGGTCTAAGTGTACACTTCCAATCTACAAAGTATTTAGAAGAATATTTTCTCTAGTTGTGTTAAGTGAATGGGCAAAACAGTGTGCAATATCCATATGGAATGTTCTCAGTACAGAAAAGGTGCATGGATGTCATGGGACTGCAGCAGTGTGAGATATGTATTAATATATTAGGTATGTGGCAGTGGCTTGTTGGTTTGTGAAAGAATGCATATGTGCGCTTATCTCACTATTCATTCCCCTGTAACGTCTGAATTTCCCAATAGATCCACCCCAATTCATTTCTGATCATTCTATATCACTGTATTTGGTGAGAACATCACAGCAAATCTTATGCTAGAGGCTTTGCTGGCACATAATCCATTTTTACATTACACTGTAGATGATTTGTGCTTTGTAGTTTTCAATTTTGTTGTTATGTATTTACTTTTTGCAACCTTTCCAAAGTTTGAGGGGGGGAGACAAATAAACAAATGGAATGGTAGGGGGAAAATTTAACTTTTTGTGGCTGTGCTTTATTTTGTTTCACATTCTGAAGATAATTTAGATGTGGAAAACATGTACATTTTCCTCTAGGCCATGAAGCCCAGAGACCTTGGTGGCATCCATAATCTGACATTAACATTTTTGTCAGACCTAGCCAGTAGTACAAACATAATGATAACAGAAAGCTCAACGAGGAAGAACATTTAATCAGATAAACTGAGGTACAATCCCTTGGGAAATATAAGAAGGACAACTGCCTTTAATCCACCACATTGACTTGTCAAATTACTCTGGTAAAACACATTCATCACTGCCAGGATGAACGTTTTCAATAGTCAGCGGTGAAAGAAGATGAAAGTGGTAACAATTCTGCTTGTGGTTTAGAATCCAGAATAAGTCATTATTCAAGCTGTCGGGTATGGGATGAAAAATGGAGAGGGGATTATAAAGGTCCTAGCTGCCACCATTTTACAAGCTATGAAATGTTAACAAAGCTGAAACCTGATATTTAATACTCTGTTATTCTAAAACTACATGAGTGACTTCTATAGTTAAGGTATGGCATATTCTTGTTAAACATCACACAAAAATCAATTCTGTATAAAACTGAAAAATTTTCTTCTGTCGTTACACAACTTGATCAGAATGATAAAGAGTATGAGTTAGGTTTCATATAAAAGGTGGTAATAGATTATTACATTGGTGACAGATTTTTTTTTTCTGATGAGAGAAACTGGTGACAGAAGGGTGTTTCCAGCAGATTTTTATTGAATGGGGAAACTAACTGTGAACATCTTTATTTGCCTGTAGGTGATTGTGTTTTAAATTTTTGAGACTGCGATTGTGTACTGTTACATAACAGTATTCTTGACTTGATGCCACCCATCTCCTATTTTTCAAAGGAGACAATGCTATTCAGCATTCAAACGTGCAAGTGTAAACCCTATGAACTCCTTGGTTCAGCCTTGTGGGTGTGGAAATCTTAGGAAGGGGCTGTGATTAAAAATTTAATTGGAGAAAGGGAGAAAGAGGTGGAGAGGACAAGAGCTGCTATTTCCCTGGAGGATAATATAGACTCTTACCACCTTGGTTTAGGTAGCAGAATTTCAATATGTTTGAGCAGGAGGGGCACTGAAAGGGTGGAGCCATGTGGAAAATGAATGCATGCTTGACTAGCGTCTTCGTGTGTCCTTCTTGTCAACAAAATCTACAACAAGGATCTTTTTTCTGTAAGCCTGAAGTCAGTAAAGAAATAAAGAGAGGTCGGGAGGACATCAGGAAGATTTTCATCTGCTCTACAGGAAGAGAGAGAAGTGGCTTCTTGAACGCAATTGTGAAGGTCCCTAAGATTAAGGGACAAAAAAAGATTAAAAAAAGACAAACTATCCCATTAGAACCAGGGAGATAGCAGCATAACACCCAACATGTCACAAAAACAGAATTTAAAAGCAAATTACTTTTCTGATATGCTTTTCATCAAGTTAGGAAGATATGACACATAGTTGATAGGAATAATTTGTACAGAAGGGCATAAGACCAAAAATGCCTGTGTGGTACAGTAAGGATAGCTGTATCATCACAGTACAGTCATGTGCTTGGAAAAAAAGCTTTGAAACTGATTTGTATGGATAGGTGGCAAAAGAGGACAATTAGGACTTTGAATGTGGTTAAAGATCTGGTCAGCAAAGTAACTAGCTGAAATTAAATAAAATTGAATGAAAGAGTCTAGATGGTATTGCTTGTCCTTTCACTATCGGGGTATTGTTTTGTGATGATGATGTGTTTGAGTATACTATATTGCAGACTACTAGGAATGTGGGTGGATGCAAAAAAAAAAGTCATATTCCCAGACACCTATTGGATTTAATAGGGTTCAAATTCCTGGTCTTTTATTTAACATGAAAGGGAAAGTCTCTTTCAGGTTCTTTTGTTTCAGATTTCCTAATTCATATTTCTTGGCATTACTCCAAAATACAGTGTTTCCCCCAAAATAAGACAGGGCCTTATATTAATTTTTGCTCCAAAAATGCGTTAGGGCTTATTTTCAGGGGATGTTTTATTTTTCATGTACAACAATCTACATTTATTCAAATACAGTCATGTCATCTTCTGGTTGCTGCACAATGGTGGAGGGCAGGGTACCACTTAACTGGGGATTATTTTTTGGGTAGGGTTTATATTACAAATATCTTGAAAGATCATACTAGGGCTTATTTTCGGGGAAACAGGGTAAGCGGTACAGACCCTTTAAAAATATTCCAAAAAAGCAGACAGCAAGACAACAGAGAATAAATCTACTCCAAAAGTAGGAAACAGTGGTCAAAATCCTGAGTGCTTAGTGTGCTAAGCCACACTAGAGTCAAATGAACAGGAATTTGGTGAGCCAGCTTCTCCATAAATTCTATTGATTCAAATGGGCCTACTTTAACTGCAACCTACTTTAGCATAGAAAATTACATTCAGAGTAGACCCAGTTGAATTAATAGAATTATTGAGGAGTTGACTCATTAAATCCCCCACTGATTCAATGGGTCTACTGTACTGCAATTTCCTCTGCTAAGCAACAGGATTGGGGGCAGAACATAAGAAAAATAATCAGAGCCATTAAAAAATTGCTCACTTATCTACCAACTAATTTGAAAAGGAGTGAAGCACCAAAAAATAAGAAAAGAGAAAACAACAGTATGAGTTCAGCACCACCCACCCAGCACAACAGATGCTCTCTGGGTCTGATAAGCACAAACAAGAAAGAAAGAAAGAAAGAAAGAAAGAAAGAAAGAAAGAAAGAAAGAAAGAAAGAAAGAAAGAAAGAAAGAAAGAAAGAAAGAAAGAAAGAAAGAAAGAAAGAAAGAAAGAAAGAAAGAAAGAAAGAAAGAAAGAAAGAAAGAAAGAAAGAAAGAAAGAAAGAAAGAAAGAAAGAAAGAAAGAAAGAAAGAAAGAAAGAAAGAAAGAAAGAAAGAAAGAAAAAGAAAAAGAAAAAGAAAAAGAAAAAGAAAAAGAAAAAGAAAAAGAGAAAGAAAGAAAGAAAAAGAGAAAAAGAAAGAGAGAGAGAAAGAGAGAAAGAAAGAGAGAAAGAAGGAGAGAAAGAAACAAAAAGAAGCAGTCAGCCAGCTGCCTGGTACACAGCAGAACAACCAAAACCAACAACAAGTCCTCAAAATGTCTCTTGAAATTGACAATGGATCCACGCCAAATCTGGCACAGGTGTGGCAGACAGTCTGCTCTTGCTCTGTGCTAAGCATTGAGATATTTCGGCAAAAAGCTTTGAGTTGTGATCTTTTAAAAGTAAAGCTGTTCACCATGTGTACAAACAAGTGACCCAAAAACATTCCCAGTTTTAAAACAACTCATATAAATTGAAAAGATCAATCTTGCTTACTTGGAAAGAAAATGGTTGGTCCCAGCTACTTTTTTTATTTGGAAAGGATGCTTGTTGCAGAGGCTGTAATGATCTTCAAAGTGGACTTTCAAAAAAGAAGGTGACTTTTGTCATAAACTGACTGTGTGTGGAACCAACAAGACTTTTCATTCACACTTGTCAAAACTAAAAACTAAAAAAACCCCAACCCTGGCAATTGTTTTGTGTTTGGATGAGTAGTTAACTGGTGAAAAAAGGAGTCAGGTCCTTTAATTATCTCTTGCTTGGTGTCACTTTGTGAATGAAAGTGAGCACAAGAGGGTATCCTGTAGAACATCTTGCCATTGGGGTTGTCAACATTCATGATCCCCTTTGCTATGTAAAACTTGGCATCTTTTGTCCTGCTTGCAGCACGGTGTCACATTCCTGGGGGTCACAACAGCCGAAGTCCGATAAACCAGTCCAAGATCAGGAATACCAAGAATGCAAAGCCGATATCCAATTACCAAACCAACTTACAGAATGTAGTCCAAGGTCGGAGTCCAGAGTCACATACACAAAGTAGTCCAAGGTCAGAGTCCAGAGTCAGAAACATGGTTCAAGGTTGTAGGAGCGTGGATGCAAGCCAGGAGTTTTGACTTGTTGCTTCAACAGAATTTTTAGCTGACTAGGAGCTGTTTTTATAGCAAAACAGCCCCTTGAGCTGCTGGAAACCTTTTCATCCTGTCAATACTCAGGGCTATTTGAACGGATGTTTCTGTGGACAGCCTTCGAGTGTTCCTCTGACCTTTTTCCACAAGTCTTCCCCAAAGCCTGGTCCAAAGCTTGTCTGCTGGGGAAGGAGAATCTGGAGGCAATTCAGCTGTTTCTGATTGCTCAGCACTCTCCTCAGCCTCAGTTAACCCTTCTGGTTCCAGGTATTCGGCTGCACTCATGACACACGGGTACAATATTGTACAGCAATATGGGTCTACTTCCCAGCATGTTGAACTGTGGATACAGAAGCACAATATCCCACATTCATAAACCAAAGGCTGTCTTAAAAAGTGAATTCTATTTACACTGCAGAAAGTGATTGAGTTTGTAAGCTTTGACTACTGCACTCAAGGAATGAGATATTATAATAGAATAAAAAGGAAAGAAACAAAATGGAATGGAATAATAGGAATAGTTCATGTAGTCTGGGTAGAACAAGAGCATGTCACTATGGTAAACATCTTTCTATCCAAATCACTGTGATGAAAATTGGCTTACACCTTGGTGATCATCATTATATTTAAAATTTCTAATGTATTCATATTAACATTAGTCACAATGGGGGTAAATCCATTATTAATAAGTTGGTCCTAGCATATTTCTTTTTAAAAATAAAACCTCTAAAAATACAAAAATCGTCCAAACGCTGGGGTTAAGGTCTTTTTTGTTTGTTTTTAAAGAGTAACTGCTAATCTATAATCTATGTGCTGTGACGCGTTGGGAGCCAGTGTCCTGTAGTGGATAAAGTTGATTTAGAGTTTCGGAGATTTGGGTTCAAATTCCTGGTCAACCATGGAAATGTACTCGGGCTGGGAATGGTAAACCACTCCTTGAACATTCACATCTCAAAAATCCTATCTTGGTCACCATAAACTGGAAGTGAATTAATGGCATATAATAACACGTCATATTAGCATAAATGTTAAAATGTTAAAAGCAAATGTTAAAATGTTAAGAGCATGCTGTTGTGTTCTCATCATTACAAAGTGTAATAGGTTACAGATAAATGTACTAATTATTTATAACACACTGCATTACCTGCTTTCCACCGTGATAGTCCTATTACTTTTTAGAGTTGCTTTCTGCTGTGGCCAGTCCCTAAGCCTTCTACCTATTTTTTGGTATCTATTCTACTGAAGCTGTACTATGAATCCACAATTCATAGAACGGCTCCTTCTATACTAGAGATTATAGATACTCCATTGTATGTTTACAAATCCATTCAGTGGGAACTATGAATAATCATAAGGTTCATTTCAATATTGTATTATTGTTTTCTATTTCTTTAAGATATTCAGGCATGAATATAGTTTCCTATGTAGACCCAAATAGAACCATCTATGTATGTACAAGAGATAGAATCAGCATGGAGAAATCTAGAAAATTAAAAAAGGGAGAGCAACATGATACAGTGAGGTATCAGTGGGTTCAATAGCCGCTGTTGTTGGAAGCAAGGTATAGAAAAGATGGGGTTGAGAGGGATGAATAACCAGTGGGTAGGATGAGATGAGAAACAACATGGAGTATCTTGAAAGAGATGGTTAGCTTCTTGGCCAGCTGAATACTGAACAGGAGCACTCCCCATTGCAATACTTTGTGCTTGGTATATTTAATAGGTGCTTGCTATTATCAAAGCTTGAGTTGGAATCTACAGTGTTCAATCTTTATGCAGCATAAATCTAGCTATCCTCTTAAACTAAAGGAAACCACAAGCTTGAGTTTGCAAGAGCTTAGCAGAACTGTTAAGGATGGGATACTTTGGAGAGTGCTCATTCATGAGGTCACCAGATAGTAATAATGAATAATGAATAATGAATTTTCCAGTTTAGAAGGAATGACTAAAAGAAAAGAGAAAGAAAAAAAGAAATCCATGTTCTAGAACAACCAATGAGGGACAAATAGCATGTTCCTGGAATTGTTCACTCATCTACATTAGACCAGAAATGGTCAACATGGAGACTCCAGATGTTAATGGAGTGCCAGTACAGACAATGGAAGTTACAATCTCACAATAACTGAAGGGCCACAAATTGTCCATCCCTGATTTAGAGATATTACTTGGCTATTTCAGAAATGTGGAAGTTCTCTCCTACAATATGTGATATTTCCTCTCCAAAATGTGCATAGCTCTTTTACTGGAGACAGATTCACCAATGGCAGGTAACATCTGGAATTTGACAAGTATCCTTAAATTCTGTAGCGAATAGTAACAGTGGAACAAGTGCAGTTGTGTCTGATTTAACCCTAATTATAAGTCCATGTTAATTTAGTTAATATAAGCCATTTATTGTGATACATTAAGGGTGATCCATATTTGATCTATAAGAATGTATTCATTCCCTATGTGACCGAAACATAGATAGCTTTTAATAAGCACAAAACAAAATAGAAAAAAAAATCCCCTTTCTTGTGTGTGTGTGTGTGTGTGTGTGTGTGTGTGTGTGTGTGTGTGTGTGTGTGTGTGTGTGTGTGGGAAATAAACCTCTGTTCTCTCAGAAATGTTTCCTTATCTTAGTACATTTGATTTATAGCCTCTGTGGCTTTCTGTATTCCACAGCTCTGTTCAATTCACCCAAATAAAAAAATGTACTGTTGTGTTTTTTCTTGACTGAGCAAAAGCACACCAGCCTTATGAGTTGAAAGCAGACTTTTCAAGAGAAGGGGGAGATGGTTTTAGTAAATTCCTCCTTCCTATGAAGCCGCATCTGGTAAACAGGAAAGCCAATTAGCATTGTACACACATGGGGGTAGGAAACTTTTAAGGGTCAGATCATACTTCCACACTATTAGAGAGCAGGCCGGGTAGGTGGGGCTCATCAGCCTTGGAAGGCAGCCCATCTAGGAGAGGGAAAACTCCAGTTTCAAACCTTCACTGCCTTGTGGCTATATCCACTGATGGAAAAGGCTTCAAGAGTTAACCTGGAGGCAAAATCTGGAGCCTGAGACCTAGACGCAGTTTGTGTCATTCTGGCAACTCCTGCAACGTTTCTGGAACCAGTTGTATTGGCTCTTGCCTTTCCATTGGACTATTTCAGCAATGTGGAGAGGGGGGATTTGCTGCTTGGGTAACAGCCTATCCTCCATATTATTTTACCCAGGCTTCAAGCTCTAGAGAGGAGACTCCAGCTTCACATACAACGTCGAAACAACACGGGAAGTAGCAGTTACCGGTTATAAGTATTTGCTTGATTGGCATAGAACATGACACTAGGGGCTACTTCTGACAGTGGGAGAAGTACATGCACCTCACTAGGTAGCTACCACCCACCTTAAGCTGGGCAGTCCTCATGTGTTGTGTGGGGTTTGGGGTGAAAGCCGACAAGCAGATCAATAACCCTGCACCATTCAAGAATCGTAGGAAAATTTCTGCCCTAAAGCTGGGCACCTGGAATGTATGGACAATGACCCCTGGCTTTTCCGACTACGACTTTTCTGATGACCTGCAGGAAACAGACGTGTGCAAGACAGCTGCCATCGACATGGAACTGAGTAGACTGCAGATGGACATTGTCGCCCTGCAAGAGATGAGATTGCCGGACTTGGGATCTGTCAAAGAAAAAAAACTTCTCATTCTTCTGGCAGGGAAAACCATTGAATGAGACCAGGCAATATGGTGTTGGCTTTGCAGTCAGAAATACTCTGCTGAGATCCATTGTTCTACCTACTGTGGGGGATGAAAGAATCCTGTCTCTGCAGCTCCACTCATCAGTGGGACTGGTCACCCTTATTAGTGCATATGCACCAACACTGTCGTCCACAACAGAAGTCAAAGACAAATTCTACAACGATCTGGTAACCACTATCAAAAAAAGTCCCTGAGAGAAAGCCACTGTTCATTCTAGGAGACTTTAACACCTGACTTGGTGCTGATCACAATTCTTGGCCCACTTGTCTAGGCCATTTTGGCATTGGAAAGATGAACAAAAATGGCCAACGCTTGCTGGAGGTTTGCTGTTATTATGGTCTTTGTGTCAGCAACATGTTCTTTAATATGAAGCTTCAACACAGAGTTTCCTGGAGACATCCAAGATCCAAGCATTGGCATCAGCTCGATCTGATCCTCATTAGATGTTCTAGCCTTCCTAGTATTACGATCACACACAGTTACCAGAGTGCTGATTGTGATACTGGTCACTCCCCGGTGCGTAGTAGAGTATAATTGCAAACAAAGAGATTGTATCACACGAAAAAGGAAGGAAGACTACATATTGACATCAGCAAGACTCACCATCAAAGAAAAGTGGAGGAATTTGCCCAAGCGCTTTAGGAAACCGTTCCAGGCCCGGCTGATGCAAATGCACCTGAACGATGGGAACATTCCAAGAACGCTGTGTATAACACTGCCTTGTCCACATTTGGCAAGAAGACCAAAAAGACAGCCAACTGGTTCGAAGCCCATTTGGAGGAGTTGATGCCAGCCATTGAGAATAAGAGGAGAGTTCTAGCAGCATACAAAGCCTGTCCTAGTGAGTACAACTTGCAAGTTCTCTGAGCTGCTCTTAGCCAAGTCCAACAGGCTGCCAGGAGGTGTTCCAATGATTATTGGCTTCAGCTCTGCTCTCAGATACAGATAGCAGCGGACACAGGTAACATCAAAGAAATATATGATGGTATCAAGGAGGCTTTAGGTCCAATACAGAAGAAATCTGCTCCCTTGAAGTCTGCTACAGGCATGATCATCCAGGACCGCGCACAGCAGATGGAACGCTGGGTGCAGCACCACTCTGAGCTAAATTCCAGAGAGAATGTAGTAACCGAAGAACCATTAAATAACATTGAGTGTCTACCAGTCTTGGAAGAGTTGGACAGCGAACCAACCTTAGCAGAAATAAAAGCGGCCTTGGATTCCCTCGCCTCCGGCAAGGCACCTGGAAAGGATAACATCCCTGTTGAAGTGTTGAAGTGCTGTAAAAAGATCATCACACCAAACTGTATGAAGTCTTTCATCTTTGCTGGAGCGAAGGTGGAGTACCACAGGACATGAAGGATGCAAACATCGTCACATTGTATAAGAACAAAGAAGACAGGATTGACTGCAATAACTACCGTGGCATCTCTCTTCTCAGTGCTGTAGGGAAGCTGCTTGCCTGTGTTGTACTGAAGAGATTCCAGGTGCTTGCAGGCAGAGTCTATCCAGAATCACAGTGTGGATTTCGAGCTAATAGATCCACCACTGACATGGTATTCTCCCTCAGACAGTTGCAGGAGAAATGTAGGGAACAACAACAGCTACTCTTTGTGGCCTTCATAGATCTCACAAAGGCCTTTGATTTGGTTAGCAGGGATAGCCTTTTTAAAATACAGTGGTGCCTCGCATAGCAATAGCTCCGTATAGCAATGAAATCGCTTTGCGATGGGCTTTTTTCATCGCAAGAGTGATTGCTTTGCGATGGCCCCTATGGGGAAATTTTGCTTTGTGATGATCGCAGGGAAGCGATCATCGCAAAGCCCCCATTTTCGGCCAGCTGATCGGCGGTTCCAAAATGGCCACCAGGTAAACAAAATGGCCACCCGCTGTTTTGCCTCGCTTTAGAGGCACCGAAAATGGCGTCGTAATGGAGGATTTTCGCATAAGTTTAGTTTTTAAGCCCATAGGAATGCATTAAACGCATTTTAATGCGTTTCTATGGGCTTTTTAAAATGGCTTAGCAATGAAATCGCTTAGCAGTGATTTTTGCTGCACCAATTAACATCGCTAAACAAGGCACCACTGTACTTCATGAGGGAATGAAGGGCACTGTAGCTTTTCATGGCTCAACATCAGATCACTTTGTCATCCAAAGTGGAATGAAACAGGGCTGTGTCCTCTCACCAACCCTTTTGGGATCTTTTTTGCTGTCATGCTGAAGCATGCCTTTTGAACTGCAACAGAAGGTGTCTATCTCCAGACTAGATCAGATGGAGAGCTCTTTAATCTCTCTAGATTGAGAGCAAAGACCAAAGTCCTACTGAAATGCATGCGGGACTGAATAAGAAGTTGACAGCATACACCAAGATCCAGGTCTATAGAGCCTGTGTCCTGAGCACACTCCTGTATTGCAACGAGTCCTGGACCCTTTGTGCACGGCAGGAGAGGAATCTGAACATGTTCCATATGCGTTGTCTCCGATGGATTTTTGGTATCACCTGGCAGGACAAAGTTCCAAATAGAGTAGGTCTCAAATGAGCTGGAATTTTTAGCATGTATACATTACTGAAACAGTGATGTCTACGTTGGCTTGGGACTGTCGTGAGAATGGCTGACGGGCGGATTCCAAAATATCTCCTGTATGGAGAATTAGTGCAGGGAAATGGCCCCAGAGGGAGACCACAGCTGCGATACAAGGACATCTGCAAGCGTGATCTGAAGGCCTTAGGAATGGATCTCAACAGATGGGAAACCCTGACATCTGAGCGTTCAGCCTGGAGGCAGGCGGTGCATTATGGCCTCTCCCATTTTGAAGAGACCCTTGTCCAAAGGCCGAGGCAAAGAGGCAGTCACGAAAGCAGGAAAATCAGGGAGCTGGACAGGGGACAGATTGTATTCGTCTTCAATGTGGAAGGGATTGTCACTCTCAAATTGGCCTTCTCAGCCACACTAGACGCTGTTCCAAGTCCTCCATACAGGGCATGTTACCATCGTCTTTTGAGACTGAAGGATGCCTAATCAATGAAGCCACATGTGACCTACTCATCCCATTTTTTTCTGCAACTGTGGGAGTGGTGATGCTGGGGGTTTCATGGAAAGAGGGGGAAGGCGGAAATGGGGAAAAATCACCTCCCTTCCATTTCAATCATTGGAAGCATTTTGCTCTGGGAATCAAACTGCTGGAAAAACCAAATTCTGCATCTCTTCCCATACCTTTTTTTCCCACTTATAACCTATAAAGAGTCAATCCCATCTCTTCCTTATCCAGCTTTCCCCATTGCTTGTTAAAAACATGCCTATTCCTGTAAATCATACATGATTCATTACACATTCTTTACGCATGCACAACGCACACACACACATACACACACACTTCATTTGCTGTTCTTTTGAACTATGCATCACAAGGGGAAATCTTTAAATCTTTTCTGCTGCCTTGGGTTGTATATTAAGCAATTAAGCTGGTCCCAGCAGATCTTTTAAAGCATCGAATACCTGCTCAGTGTGGTCAGAACAGGAAAGCAATTTTTATTGCAGAAGAATAGTGCTGCAAACATTTCTGTGTTCCAAAAATATGTAAGTAGAAGGTTTCTGTGCGAAAAGGTGACTTTTCAAATCTACAGTATTGGTTAGGATAAAGTCAGAATCGAAGACCTGAAAGGCCAAATTCAAACAACAACAAAAACTGAGAACAAGAATTCCAAAGGAAGAGCGAACTGATCCCTAGACCATCATTTTTGTGAACCTAGAATAAACAACAGTTAAACATATTTGAGCTGGCACAGCTGAATGGGTTGGAGCATTTGTCTGTGGAGCCAGAGCCAGGAGTCCTGGGAGAAGAGATAGCCAAGTTTTCTTGATGGGCTTGCATCCTCTACCAACCGTGTGGCTTTGGCTAGCCACCAGAAGGAGGGACTCGTAATCTACCTCTGAGTATTTTGTACTTAGGAAATCCTGGGAGGGTCATCATAAGCAGTAATTCACTTAAAATAACACAACAGTTTTCTGTAGCTTCAAATGGATTCAAATTATGAGAAAGGAGGTTTCACCTAAACCTTAAGAAGAATTCATGAGAATAAGAGCTGTTTGACACTGAAAGGCACTGTCTTGGAGAGTGGTAAACTCTCCATTGGATGTCTTTAAACCAGGGGTATAAGACCACTTGTCACAAATACTTTACCTGTGGATTTCTTGCATTGGGAGGGGGGTGACATTTGGGGTCCCCTCCAGCTCTACAGTTCTGTGATTCTAGGTATTAGAATTAGAAACTGTACATCTTTGCTAGATTTCCTCTCATCAGGGATGTTCCCAGAGGGAGACTGCTGCTTGCAAATTTCACCCATTTCTTTGCCATTTTGAATCATAAGCAGTTTTATTGCTGGAAATCTAGATTATTTTAATCAAGTGCTTTCTGAATGCTACAGACAGGATACTGCCTATGTGAACTCTTCAGCTCTGCTCCCTTGCCACGGTTCCTCCTCATATACCTCCTAGATACCTTCTCTAGAAACAGATCTCTGAGCATGCTCTATGTTGAATCCCTGTTGTTATTGCTGGGCTATTCTATCTTAGATACCTTATTTGATTCAATCCAAATCTTGTCAATTTCATAATGGTCTGAAACCCTACTCCAGTCAGTTCTATAGTCCAGTCTAGTCCATTCCAAAATGCTATTTACCACTTGATTTTTCCTACTTGTTAGTTAATTCTGAGTTAACTGTAGAAAGTTTCAGTGCTGCCCTAATTAGAACAGCCTTATTTTTATCCTCTCCCATCGATTTTGTTAACCCACAGTTGTGTACTTACTCAATCATGAGTTATTTTATTCGTTTGGGTTTCCATTTCCCTTCTTCCTTTCTCTGCCCATTTGAGATTGATTTCCTACAGTTTTCTCCCACTCCTTTCTTTCAGACATGTGGGGTTTTATTTTACTTTTCTCTCCAGCCTTGCTTTCAAGGTCATGTTTTTCTCTATTCTTTTTTTCACTCCCAGAATGGCTCATTCCTCCACTAAGTCGTTGCTGTCTGCTAAAATAAGATTTCAGCCGAGAATGAGAAATATGCCGCACCAGCATTGTGTAGTACTTACAGTACACTACTTGTGAAATATGCATTCAGATCCCCGCTTGGACATGGAATTCATTGGGTGACAGTGACATTTTGTTAGTCTGATCTGTCTCACAGGTTGGATGTTAGGTTAAAGGGGGGAGGGGAGACAAAGCTTATTCACTAGCTCTCAGTACTGACCAAAAGCCTTAGAGCTACACCAACTCAGAATAGTTCTGTTTTTTTTTTCTTCTGCTCCATCCCATTTTATTAGACCATAACTATACTGTACATTTACTCTGTTACAGGTTTCTATTTTGTCTTCTACTCCCAATATTACTTTATCTGTACATCAGCGCTTGACGCACCCAGCCCTCACTGGAACCACCTATTACTCTGGGCATTTTGGGATATTCAACAAAAATCTACACCGTCACTTAAATTCGGGGTGTGTGTGCTACCTTTCCTCCCCATTGCCTGAATATGGGAAGTTTCACATTCCTCCCTGAAGTCTCTTTTCTCTTTTAAATAAGATTTCAAGGGAGAATAAGAGAGATGTCATGTTCAGTATGGTGTAAATCCTCCTTCCCATCGCTTGTGCCAGAGAAAGCCCATTTTAGATTGCCAGATGCCTCTGGTGAACCCCTTTGCTCTGACCATTCTCTGATGTTTCCTCAGCAGGTGTCACTGTGAAGATGCTGCCTCTAAACTAGTTAGAACTGGAATTGCAAAAAGTATGAGAAACTATAGGAGAAGGAGTGTGGACATAAAAGACACCTAGATCTGTTTATGAAGAACACATTACTGATGCACAAACTGCAGAAAATGATTTTAAATGCACTATAACTCGCTTTGCGGCTTTGTAGAAAAATGGGCAAATGTGACCCTCCAGATGTTGTTAGATAGCAATTCCCAGCAGTAGAGCCAGGGGGGTGAGATGGTGGACATTGTAAGCCACCAACATCTGGAGAGCCAACATTACTCTGAAGTTGAACCACTGATGCCTTAAGAGACAATGTTCTTGTTCAGTACTTTGGCTGGTATGTAAAACAATTGCAAGATAAATTAGTTGGATTAATGAACTGCAAATCTTCAAGCTGTCGTAGACTTACATGTTCTTTGATAAGACACAGAACATTAATCTTTGTTCATTCATTCAAAGGAAGACAATAGATTCAATGGATATCTTTAGAGACCTACAGGTTAATGAAGATGGACCGTATCTGTGGAGGATGAGGAATCTACCAGAGTTTTCCTGGTAAACAATGTTATGCCGCTTTAAGAAGACAGAGGCACATGATTTTGAGTATTTTAATTTCAGAACAAATGGAAAATTGGTTGATGCTATTTTCAGCCAAGGTTTCAGGGACATTGTGAAGACCTTAGATTAATATGAAAGAAAACTTCCATGCATTACCACTGGAGAAATAATTGAGTAAGGTGAACAATCCAAAATCCATCCACATGATGCTTTTTATAGTAACATTTTAAATAAAATCAAGGCAACCCAGACCTCTTCCTTATCCAAGCTATAAACCTCACCAGCTAGAAAACTCATGGAAGGGGTCATTTCTCTAATTATTAAAAACTGCTGTGTGGAAAACCCATGTGTAGGACAACAAGCACCGGGGATTCCCCTGAGATGAAAAGAAGCTGGGTTACCATATTTATTTTTTCACTTGGACCATTTTTAAAAATATCCTCATCTTCCCAGTAAATTATGCTAATATTAGGATACATTTTGTTTCCATTACTGCTGACTTCATAAAGTTATATAGTAATAAAATGGCACTATAAATTATCGTATTAGACTCCATTAATCGTAAGTTATGTAATGAAAGCCAGTGTTCAGTAAGTATGTTATGTTTACTTTGCTTACCCATTGAATTCCATACTTGAAAAGCCAAATTAAAGCTATGAGTTAACTGGCTATGTATCACCTGATCAGACAGATAGGTTAGGTGTGACATTTCCTCATACACCTTGGCTTTCTTCCGGCTTCTGCCACTGCCACTCTCTATCTGGTGCCCTCTCAACTGTCCTTTTCCAGTTTGCCTTGTCTGAACTTTGATGCCCTCTTGGAATTCCCACAGTCCCTTCCCTGATGGTGCACCAGTTTGGGAATCAGTGCTCTGCATTATCTAAGAAACAGATAACTGGTAAATTAGCAGATTATTCAGGTAAACTAATGATATAGATTAGTCATCCCTTTTCAGTGTATCATGATTTGGGGAACAATGCTCCAGTCCTGGGTTCCAAGGAATTAAAAAGGCAGGATATGACTATAGTAATTCTGAGGTTGATCCTAGTTGGGATGAGATAATTTTGCTATTACAGTGGTGCCTCGCTAGACAGTTAGCCCGCATGATAGTTTTTTCACTAGACATTGACTTTTTGCGATCGCTATAGCGATTTGATTCCTATGGGGGAATTTCACTGGACAATGTTTGGTTCCTGCTTCGCAAACCGATTTTCGCTAGACAACAACGATTCTTCCCCATTTGGAACGCATTAAACAGGTTTCAATGCATTCCAGTGGGGAAATGCTTTTCACTAGACAATGATTTCGCTAAACAGCGATTTCAGTGGAACAGATTATCATCGTCTAGCGAGGTACCACTATATTAGCATTGCCTGTGGCAACCACCATTGTGCTGTCAGGACAAAATGCTGCATGAGACCCGCCCCCTGTCACAGTGTGAGGTCCAGGGCATCCACCTCAATGACTCCTGCCTTGAAAAGGCAATGAGAAGAAAGGGTTCTTTGAATACTGGTAAAAGCCATAGATCTAGTTGCTTTCAGAAAAGCAGTAAAGGCCTAACGATATTCAGGAAGTTCAATTCACCTGCTTATGGATGAGCTCCCCCACTCCATTATGATGTGGAGATGATTAAGAGGTGTGAGATTAGCACTTCAAGCATTTCCTGACAGTGAGGTCACAGCCTCATATTCATTAGTCTTGTCACAAATTAGAATCACTCTGGATTTACACATTAGCCATAAAAAGATATGTAATTCATATAATTTATGTTCATTCCAGATAAGACCTTTTGCTTTAATCTAAATTTCTGAAGATAAATAAGTCAGAAAACCATAAAAGGGAGTCATGACCAATGCATGGGGTTAGCAAGACAAGTGCAGGAAGCTATAAATATACAATATAGATGCAAAGTATTCAATGTGAAATGGGAATATTGTTCACACTTCCATTTTTAAAAGGGCATATAACTTCTCTCTGAATATTCTTCTTTCAACTTTTCATTAGTGATGGGTTAAACAGATCTTGTGCCTAGATTCAATTATGAATTTGAGAGTGTTTTCATGAATGCACTTATATAAGAATAAAATCAATTGAAATAACATGAGTATAACCCCATGATACTATTTTTATTTACCTGTCCTTGCATTAGTCTTCACATCTGCTCACATCTGTTGCCCAATCTATATGCCATTAGTGCAGATATTTTCCTTGTTGTTGTTGTTTAGTCATTAAGTCGTGTCCAGCTCTTCGTGACCCTATGGACCAGAGCACGCCAGGCCCTCCTGTCTTCCACTGCCTCCCGGAGTTGGGTCAAATTCATGTGGGTAGCTTTTATGACACTGTCCAACTAGCTCATACTCCATCATCCCCTTCTCCTCCTGCCTTCACACTTCCCCAGCATCAGGGTCTTTTCCAGGGAGTCTCCTCTTCTCATGAGATGGCCAAAGTATTGAAGCCTCAGCTTCAGGATCTGTCCTTCCAGTGAGCATTCAGGGTTGATTTCCTTCAGAATGGATAGATTTGATCTCCTTGCAGTCCAGGGGACTCTCAAGAGTCTCCTATAGCACCACAGTTCAAAAGCATCAATTCTTCGGCAGTTAGCCTTCTTTATGGTCCAGCTCTCACTTCCATACATCGCTACAGGAAAAACCATAGCTTTGACTATGGGGATCTTTGTCAGCAAGGTGATGTCTTTGCTTTTTAAGATGCTGTCTAGGTTTGTCATCACTTTACTCCCAAGAAGCAGGTGTCTTTTAATTTCATCGGTGCTGTCACCATCTGCAGTGCTCATGGAGCCCAAGAAAGTAAAATCTGTCACTGCCTCCATATCTTCCCCTTCTATTTGCCAGGAGGTGATGGGGCCATTTTTGCACTCTCCTTTTTCATCCTCATTAAGAGGTTATTTAATTCCTCCTCACTTTCTGCCATCAGAGTGGTATCATCTGCATATCTGAGGTTGCTGATATTTCTTCCAGCAATCTTTATTCCGGATTGAGATTCATCCAGTCCAGCCTTTCACATGATGTATTCTTTTAAATAAGCAGGGAGACAATACAGTGGGGTCTCTACTTAAGAACGTCCCTACTTAAGAACAATCCAACTTAAGAACAGCTCCATTTGCTAAATTTTGCTTCTACTTGAGAACAGAAATCCAAGATAAGAACAGGAAAAAAAACCTTTCCTGCTCTTTTTTTAACCTTAGGTCATCTTAGGTTAAAAAAAATTCTCCCCCTAGTGGTAGAGTACGTATTAACCAGCTTTGCATTAGATCCTATGGGAACTAATGCTTCAATGTACGAACGCACCTCTACATAACAAAAAAACCAGCCAGAACAGATTAATTGGTTTTCAGTCCATTCCTATGGGAAATTTTGCTTCAACTTAAGAACGTTTCAACTTAAGAACACCATTCCAAAACGGATTAAGTTCTTAAGTAGAGGTTCCACTGTAGTTTCTAAGGACGGAAAAGAGCAGATACGGATTAAATGGTTTTCAATGCATTCCTATGGGAAATGCAGATTCAACATAAGAACTTTTCAACTTGAGAACCACCTTCCAATACGGATTAAGTTCTTAAGTAGAGACCCCACTGTATACAGCTTTGTCGTACTCCTTTCCCAATTTTGAACCAATCAGTGTTTCCATATCCAGTTCTAACTGTTGCTTCCTGTTCCACATATAGATTTCTCAGGAGATAGATAAGGTGGTCAGGCACTCCTATTTCTTTAAGAACTTGCCATAGTTTGTTGTGGTCCACACAGTCAAAAGCTTTTGCATAGTCAATGAAGTAGATGTTTTTCTGGAACTCTCTGGCTTTCTCCATAATCCAGCGCATGTTAGCAATTTGGTCTCTAGTTCCTCTGCCCCTTCGAAATCCAGCTTGTACTTCTGGGAGTTCTCAGTTCACATACTGCTTAAGCCTTGTAGGATTTTGAGCATAACCTTGCTAGTGTGTGAAATGAGTGCAATTGTATGGTAGTTGGAGCATTCTTTGGCACTGCCCTTCTTTGGGATTGGGATGTAGACTGATCTTTTCCAATCCTCTGGCCACTGCTGAGTTTTCCAAACTTCCTGGCATATTGAGTGTAGCATTTCCCAATTCTGGACTCCCAGTGAACACATAATATTAAGCACACACCCCCACGCATGATCAGGAGTTGGCTGCAATGTAAATCTGCTTACTATTCTATGAATATGATTGAGCTTACCAGGAAGTAAGCTCAATCATATTCACAATTAGAGTTGTAATTACAACTGATTATGATGAACTTATGGATGAATACAGAACTCTCCCTATACAGTACTTTAGCTAGTTGGGAATCAAACACATTTATTCAACACAACTATTGACCTTTGGCAGATGGTTGTACCAGCAATCATCAGAAAGCAGGTGTTCAATCATTTCACCTCTCATCACACTTCACATGATACTTTAACCTGTGTATAAAGGTGTTCATCTTCAAACTGTGAAAAATACATACATACATACATACATACATACATACATACATACATACATACATACATACATACATACATACATACATACATACATACATACATACATACATACATACATACATACATACATACATACATACATACATACATACATACATACATACATCTCAGAAGCTGCTCAAAAGCATCAGGATGTAAATAATGCAACCTATGCAAGGTTTCCACACTTGACAGAAAACACAACCTGGCACAGCATGCTGTCTACGTTGTTTATTCTTCCAACAGTGAGGAATAAATTTTATCCTAGCCAAAGGGGGGGAAAAAGCTTTAAAATGCAGTATGTCCTTGTAGCTGATTTCGTTCCACTACAAAGCAATTGGAAAATTCTTTTTGTGTTAATAAGGGTTGGAGAAGGCCAGGCCGATGGAGGCCTCAAACAAACAGCCATAGGAAAGAGTCAAAACACTTCCCTTTCTTTTTCACTCAAGTCTTTTCCCTTTGTTACTTCAAATACAAAATTGTACACTGCCCAATTTTCAACAGAAACAGTCATAAGACTGTCCCTGTTTGTCTTCTCACTTTACATTCGCTGGCTGACTGTTACTTGGAGTGCAATAAACATCAGATGGGGGCAATCTGAATGCAGCTCTTATTAATAATATGAACAGTGACCACTAACAGATAGGCACACAAATATTTGATCATTTCATTCCCTCAGGAGGGGATGAAAAATTTTAAAAAGTTTGCTGCCTATTGGATGAGATTATGAGAGTTCTTGTGCATGTTTGACTTTTGAGAAAGCAATTTGCAGAAGAGATTCTTACGCAAAAAAAAAATCTGTTTTGCGCACAAAACTTTTGTTTGCACAGAAAATGTTCTATTCTGCAAAATGGAAGGAAGGAAGGAAGGAAGGAAGGAAGGAAGGAAGGAAGGAAGGAAGGAAGGAAGGAAAGCAAAATGGGAGCAAGAGAGCAAAACAGCTGCCCAGACAGATACAACCGATGCCCCTTCACATCTCTCAGACAAATCTGTGATCTTTGCCAGTATGAATGTCATGGAAGAAGAGACCAGGCAAACAGGGGTGCTCCTGGTCAGTTAGAAGGCAGATGAGTTTGGATTCATCCCTGAGCCTGGATGCCGAGGTTTTGGTGGTGGCCAGGAGTGCAATTGCACAGTTAAAACTGGTGCATGAGCTGTTCCCATCCTTTGAGATGTCTGATTTGGCTACAGTCGTGCATGACTTAGTTACATCCTTCTTGGATTACTGTAATGTGCTCTGCATGAAGCTGCTTTTGAAAATGGTTCAGAAACTTCAGTTGGCCCAAAGTGCAGGAGTCAGATTACTGACTGGAGGCAGTTCTAGGGAGGACAAAAGGCCCCTGCTACAACAACTACACTGGCTATCAGTTTGTTTCTGGGCCCAGTTCAAAGGGCCTATAAAGCCCTATATGGTTTGGGACAGTATCTCCACATATGAGCCTTCTCAGCACTTAAGATTGTCAGAGGAAGCCCTCCTCTCAGAACGGCTTTTTAAAAAACCAATGTTCTTGACTTGCCCTTGACTCTAAATGAGAGGAGGACAATCTAGAACTTATTTCAAACTGCATTAGCATGTTTTGATAGGACTGAATGAATTCACAAAAGCAGAGAAACTTAAATTCAGCATCAACTCACATTGATTTGCCAATGCTATCCCATATGTGACTACTTAGAAGTAATTCCCATTGAGCTCTATGGAGTTTCCTCTTGCATAAAAGAGGATAGGATTGTAGCATCAATTATCAGATTCATAAGGTTCACCAAAAGATGCTTTTCACATCACTGTACTTACAAGCTCTCTCTCTCTCTCTCTCTTTATTTATTTATTGGGGGAATGTTGGATGAAATACATTAGCAAGATGTCTTATTAAGATATTCTCACATTAGAAAGCTGCTGAACAGCAATGAATAATTTGTGGGTTTGTATATACAATGGATAGGCTTATATTACTAATTAAATTTAACATGAAGGTTAAATATGCAAGAAGACAATTCATTAATAGTTCTCGCTATGTCAGATTTCTAGTCATATCAAGGTTGCTTGTGCCTTCTTCTTATCTAATGTCAGATAGTGTGAAACAGGATCATCACACAGTCTGTGGAAATGTAAAGCACTTACACCCAAGATAGATGATACAAGCTGCCAAAGCTAACATGTTTCGAGAGCTGCCAAGATATTATTACAGCAAATCCTGTTCTCTGCTGCATCCCTTTTGACCTTAGGGCATTAAAAGAGTGACAGCAGTAATATTGCATAATGAACAATTCAATGTTTCAGTACATCCTAAGCCTTTGATAAAAGCTTGTACCACCAAAGCCTGCAGCTCAGAAACTTTGAGCACAGTGGATCTCTGAAATTTGGGTCAGCCAGCTTCACAGATTTGAATATATGCATTGCATTTTAGCCAAATCTCCTCTTGCTGGCCAGTTCTCAAGGGCACCTTAATATATGTTATTGTTGTTTTAAGGCCAACTTCCAGAATATCTCCAGCAAAAGGCATAAATATCAGAAGAGAGGAAGCTCCATGTACCCTGAGCTCAGGAGGGGACTTTTGGCATTTTCTTAAACCTAGCAGACCTTTACTAGGCCATTGAGATCTTCTTCCCTTTGCTTCTTCCTGTAACTCTCCATAACACTCAAAAAGCTGCTGCAAGATGTTTCCACCACAAGCACTGCCAGCTTTTAAGAACATGCGAGGGGCTAAAGAAGGGAATGGGGGAATCAACCCTTTCTGTTCTGCTGACAGAAGCCATTCTAGCAGTGAGATACTATATTTTATTAGTTTGATACTTGCTATATCGTATTGAGTCAATCATTTAATCATCTTCTCCCAAAGCTAATGGAGAAGGCTCTGAGAGACGGGAAGAACAATCCTTCATCTGTAGAAGTGGAACAATCTTGCATTCCCCTAGGCTGGTTCTATATGTTTGTAGACTCTGTCTTAGAACTTGACTTTGAACTACAGACCCTAAAGCCAACATCTCACCAGAATGGACATTTCTGTTTCTCCCTTCCACTCCCAAGTTCTCCAATGCCCAGCCTCTTGTTTTGAGATGCTCTCAAATGCTGATTGCTGTTTTTCTGACTGTTGATTTATTGCATGCTGTGGAGTTTATGTGTGCACGTGCACACGTGTGCGTGCATGCACGCACGCACGCACGCATGCGTGCACACACACACACACACACACACACACACACACAGAGGTGCATATATATATATAAATCTTGCCTTGAGAATAACTTGCTGACTTATGAAACCACTGGAATAGGAACTGTCACCAAATGCAAAAGTTAGAATAAATGTCATTACTCAAAGGACTTTGTTCATCCTTAAGCTGCGTTGATAGAATCCATAAGTAATCACCAGGAGTGGGGGGGAATACAGATAAAACTGTTTCCAGTTACAGCGATGGAACCTGTCAAAATCCTAACAAGAATATGTCAATAAATATGGAAAACAATGGCCCACAGACTGGAAACACTCAATATACCGTACATTTTAATCCCCAGGAAAGAAGATGCCAAGATGTGCAGTAACTTTAGGGCTGTTGCTTTAATTTCTCTTGCAAGCAAAGTGATGCTCAAAATGTTGCAACAAAGGTTTTTGCTTTTATGGAGTGAGAAATGCCTGATTTTCAGTTTGGATTCCAAAAAGAAAGAGGTACTCAATATATTGCAGATATTCTCTGGCTACTGGAGAGCATTAAAAAAGAAGATCAGTATGCTTTATAGACTATAGCAAAGTCTTAGACTGTTTAGATCATGATAAATTATGGGTTGTTATGATATAAATGAAAAAAAATGCAGGGAAAGCAACAGGAAAAGAGGAAGACCAAATATGAGATGTGACTCCCTAAAGAAAGCCACAGGCTTGAGACAGGTCATGTTGGGGAGTGCTCATTCATAGGGTCACCATGAATCAGAAGCGACTTGATGGAACATAACAATGACAACAATTCTCCAATTATAAATATTTTGATTTTGTTATAAAAGATATCATATTCCGTCTGTTATAAAAGAAAGCATATTCCAGGTCTACCCCTAAATATATACAGCGGTGCCTCGACTTACGAAATTAATCTGTTCCAGAAGATGGGTGTACCTTGAAATGGTCATAAGTCGAAGCACTATTTCCCATAGGAATGCATTGAAACATGATTAATCCTTTCCAACTGGGAAAAAAAGCAAACAGAGACTGCAAGACCCATCAGAAATGCAAATCAACAACAACCAAAAAGCAAACAGAGACTGCAAGACCCATCAGAAATACAAACAACCACAACCAAAAAGCAAAGAGAGACTGCAACACCCATCAGAAATGCAAAAAACCACAACCAAAAAGCAAAGAGAGACTACAAGACCCATTGGAAGTGCAAAAAACAACAACCGAAAAAGGAAACAGAGACTGCAAGACCCATCGGAAATGCAAAGAACAACAGTGAAAAAGCAAACAGATATTGCAAGACCCATCAGAAGTGCAAAAAAACCACAACCAAAAAGCAAACAAACCCTGCAAGACCCATCGGAAATGCAAAAAAACCTCCCTAAAAACAAAGGCTGCAATACCCATCACAACATAGAAACATTGTCCCACCACCCAGCCCAAACCCACGCTGCAAAACGCACCGAGAACAGCCAGTTTTTAAAAAGCAAAAAGCAGCACTTTACCAGGCAGTCTGAAGCCTCCTCCGAACGCTCACTTTCTAACCGCTGGGTTAGCAGCCTCTTCGCCATCAATGGTTAGCAGTTTGAATTCCTCACTTTTTTCCCTGCCTTTTTTCTGATTGTACTGTAACTCAAAGCTCCACTCACACGTCAAAGCAAAATTTTGTGGCCAGAGCTGGTCGTAACTCGAAATGGTCGTAAGTCAGGATGTTTGTAAGTCGAGGCACCACTGTATTCCGTTCAGAAACACTTAACATGAATGTCTGACTATGCGCAATTCACTGAATTCACATGAATAAATACATACACTAACACTTACCTATTTCTACAAAGGAAAAAAAAACACAACCCTCATAATGTTAGTTCATTAGTTTACCTATGGATAATTGGGGCTTGCCAAATGGTAATTATCACACTGCACATAATATCTGCATTTACTGTTTCAAGGCATTATCTACATCCCTCCTTCCTCCCTTGGAGGGCTTGGCAATTGCATTTTTGTATGCTTATGATTTTCAATTTTGTATTTCCTGCTAATCCCTGAACTGAGAATCTCTGCCCATCATTTTTACAATGAACTTCCAGTGAGGTCTGTTATTAGCATTTTAATAGATGTGACTAGACCTCTTTGGGCAATGAAAAAAGAAATAATTGAAAAATATGAGAGAAAATGTTCTTTCCCTATTGTGTAAAGAGAAATAGTAAGTCTTACTTTAGCTCAGTCTTTTTCCAAGAGACAGTCTCTGACCCCCCCCCCCGGCAAATATGAAGTACACATCAAGGGGAAAAATTGCAGCTTGAGATTGATAAACAAATAGTTAAGGAATTACCTTATTACTTTGAATTAGTTCAGATCTCCAGGGCTGGGTGAACTGCATTCAAGAGCATTGAAGGAACAAGCTGAAGAACTCTCAACACCACTCTCTATTATTGTCTGGAAATGATGAAGGATGGGTGAAGTGCTAGATAATTGGAGAAGGGATAGCAATGTCCCCATCTTCAAAAAGGGCAAAAAAGGAGGAACCTGGGAACTACAGGTGAGTCAGCCTGACAGAAATCCCAGGGAAAATTCTGGAGCAGATTATGAAGTGGTCACTCTACAAGCACTTTGAAAACAATGCAATGATTCCTAGAAACCAGCATGGATTTGCCAAGAACAAATACAGCCAAACTAGTTTTATCTCATGTTTTGATGGTAACTTCCCTGGTAGATGATGGGAATGCTGTAGATGTAATATATTTTGACGTCAGCAAAGCTTTTGACAAAGTGCCCCATGATATTCTGATTAAAAAAACTTACTAGGAGTGAGATGGATAGAACAACGACCAGTTGGATACACGGTTGGTTATTGAATCATACTCAGAGAGTGCTCATCAGTGGCTCCTTCTCAAGTTCGGATAAGGTAACAAGAGAAGTACCACAAGGCTCAGTCCTGGGCCCAGTGCTCTTCAACATATTTTATTAATGATCTGGATGAGGAGATGCAGGGAATGCTTATCAAAATTTTGGAGGACACAAAATTGTGTCTAATAGCACTCTTGAACAGAAAAAAATTTTTAAAAGATTTTAAAAGCACTAGGCTGAAAACAACAGAATAAAATTTAACAGGAATGAGTGCAAAGTTCTACACCTAGGGAAAATGGACAAACACACAGTTACAATATGAGGGGTGCTTGGTTTGATAATTTCATGTGAGAAGGATCTTGGAATTATTGTAGATCACAAGCTGAAAATGAGCCAACAGTATGATGTAGTTGCAAAAAAGAGAAACACTAATTTAGGCTGCATTTATAGAAGTATAGACTCCAAATTCTGTAAAGTGCTAGTTCCCACAATTTGGCACTGGTTAGACCTAATCTTGAGTACTATGTCATTTTCTGGACAGTGCACTTTAAGACGGATGCCAATAAACTGGAACAAGTTCAGAGGAGGGCAGCAAGGATGATCAGGGGACTTGAATCCAAGGCCTATGAGGAAAGTCTGAAATAAATGCTCATATTTAGCCTAGATAAAAGAAGACTGAGGGGAAATATGATAGCACTCATCAAAAATCTTTCAATATTGTCATACAGAGGACAGGCAGGCTTTGTTCTCAGTCATTCCAGAGTGAAGGACACTATGTACATTGAATCCATAGTGAACTCAAGTTACAAGAAGCCAAATTTTGTTTATATACCAGGAACACTTCCTAACTGTTAGAGGAGTACAACAATGGAACCAATTACTTCAGGATGTGGTGAACGCTCCAAAACTGGAGACATTTGTGAGAAAAATAGATAAACATTGTCATATATGCCTTGATTTGGAGTTCTGCATTGATCGGGGGTTGGTCTTGATGGCCCTATAGACCCCTTCTAACCTCACTAATCTATGAATCCATGATTCTATTATTTACTAAGATGAAAGAACCTGTTAGAAATGTACTAAGAAGGACAGCCATATGTAGCATTCAGACCTGCCCTCACCTGTCCGTCACAGCTGGGCAGTGGAACATCAGCCAATGAGGAGACGGAAGGTGGTACACAAGGGGGAGGGGCTGGAATATATAAATGGGTGTATGGTGTAAAGAGGGTGAGAGAGAGAGAGAGAGATTTTGGGAGAGTTAGTGATGAGTGTGTCTATGGGCTTGTGAGCCAAATAGTCAGTGAGGGAAGAGTCTGTGTGTGTCAGTGGGTGAGAGACCTTGATTAACACCCTGTGATTTATTTACTTTA
This sequence comes from Pogona vitticeps, assembly GCF_051106095.1. Lineage (NCBI taxonomy): Eukaryota > Metazoa > Chordata > Lepidosauria > Squamata > Agamidae > Pogona > Pogona vitticeps. The sequence continues at coordinate 253,090,066 of NC_135784.1, read as the reverse complement.
TTTTGTTAAACCAATAAACAAGTTTTTGTTTTGAAACAACGATTGTCCTTTTTTAAAAAAAAAATATTGGATAAAATTGGTGGCAGCAACTGAAGAAGAAGAGTGAGCACTCCTGGAGGCCTGAGTTGGTAGAGGCTTCAGCGTGCTCGCTACACCATATATATGTACTTTTATCAAGGAGTGCATTTAAATTTAACAGTTCATGTACAAGTTAAAGAAGAAAGAAAACCTTTATTGATCTACATCTATTTCATTTCACAGTTTTAAAAAAATAGTCTCTTGAAGCACTAAAATCACATTATTTTTGGTTTATCAAAGTGCAGGATTATAGCTTAAGATCACACCCAGGTACTGGGTTTCTCGCCACGCAGACTTTGAAGAAACAAACTGGGGAAGGTGGAACATGTAATCCATCTTAGAGAATCAGGGCTCTCTGTGTATGTCTAGGAAGTTAGATGGTAGTTGTAATGGTCAATGTCTGCTTGGTAACACTTGCAGCTTATCTTTTGGGAAGGTACAGGTGTTACCTAGGGCTGATTCCCTAGTACTATTCTAACTAGGAGATGATTTCAACAGTGGTGATGGGGAGACAGAAAGTGCTCTTGTCTTCTTGATCGTTCAAGGGAACTGAAAACGTGATTGGTGGATCATCTGGAATGGGATGTTTAAGATGTAAAAGAGGGTTCAAAACTTACTTTAGTAGGCTTAGCTTAACTTTCAGGGAAAGCTATACTCAGTTGCTGTTTGGGATCCACTTTGCATATGCCTCAGAACCAGGCTTACTTCTGTCTTAGTTTGTACGTGGAGGTGGAGGTATTTGTATACAAATACCCCCACACAGCTGGAGTTAATGAGGGTCTGGCCCCTGGAATTAACAAGGGTCCGGCCCACTGTTCCTTTCATTCACTCTGGAGTGCCTAGTTGGCTAACCACTTGTTAGCCTTGTCTTCCCTCCTTCTTCCAGGAGTGGCTATCTGATGGGGTGCTCCGGAGTGATTGGAAGAAAGAGTGGGGAGTGGTGAATCTTTTTGCCTTTTTGTCTCAGAGGGTTTGGAGGTACTGAACCAGGTCTTGCCCTTGACTATCTACTGGGAATTTCGACTCTTTGTGTGGTGGCAGTTCTGCCCTGCGGAGTGGATGTGTTGGTCCTAAGTGCTTAGCCTTGTGGATTTTTTTAACTCTGTGGGAGGACTGGGGTGTTGGAGGACACAGATGCCAAGCTAATTCCATAGTCCTAACCACCGCTTACCTTTCTGGGTTCATCCACCCCAGAGTAAACAGGTTATTGAGGTTGAGTGGCTAGAGAAGGGCTTCCAGGAACTTAGCAATCTTTACACCCACCTTAAAGGACATATTCACAAATCAGCTTACAAGAATCAAGTGTGCAATTATCTAATAAGTATGACTACCAAACAAGAACTAACTAAACCACCCAGTGCCTGAGAAACCTAACCTTTGTGACCTGATGCACAATTCCTAAACTGTCATGCAAACTGAAACTTAGGTATCCACTGGCTTCCACAGTTCCCATTACATTCTCTTATCTTCTCAAATAAATGAAATGAAATTCAAAACACACTTTAAATGTTTAATTTGAAAGTGAAAGTATCTGGACAAGCATATTTTGCTTCTATCTGCATTTGGCAAGATCTCTCTCTCTCTCTCTCTCTCTCTCTCTCTCTCTCTCTCTCTCTCTCTCTGGTGTGTGTGTGTAGTTGTCTAGTTGCCTGGGGGAGTAAAATAGTAAGTGAAGGAAGTACAAATTTGCCTCAGAATTTGATCTGAGCCTTAGCTTGGTTTTATTTCTAACTGGTCACTGAGAGATAAGCACATACTCAATTTCTCAGACAAGTGATTCAGACATCCCTGTTACATCCATCATTTGTACAGTCAAATGATCACATTGCAATGTTGACTTCACTTATTTGTATGTTGAGAACAGGTGGTGCCTATAATATCACACTATAGAGAAGAGTGTAGCATTTAAGGGATCCAGAGTCATCCAGGGCAGGTGTTTGAACACTCTTTGGATAATGCAGATGAATGAAGTTTTGTGAGTCTATTATGTACTGCCAGAAGTTCACAGCAACTTCAGCGTATATCAGAAGCCACGACACATAGCTTGGAATCAGTTCACTTATAGATACTGTTCAAGAAATATGTTGACATGATGGGAATAATCCAAATACGGGGCCTAGAATACACATCCAGTGAAGGCAGAGAGAAAGCGATTCATTGGATATAGAACTTTTCTGTTTTTAAAGAAAAGGAAAGTCTATTTATGTAATATATTGGGAAGAAATATAGAATAATTCAGTGCTGGAAAATCTGCCACATCTTTGCTAAAGGTTGTGAGATTGCTTTCCTTGGAGATTTAGGAAAAAAATCATTGAACAGTCCTTGAGTAACGTCTTAAATCTAGGAATTTAGTTTAAGGGCAAACAGTAGAATAAAAATATTGCTTTGATTTCCCTGGACCTTACATATTCCTGATGTGATGTTAAGCTAGGTCTTTGACCTTCATATTCCATGACCATATCTCAGACTGTGATATATGCATACAGATTGAAAGCAGCTTTTGTGGAACATAATGTGATTTACTTCAAAGCAACAATGTATCAGATTGCCTGGCACAACACTTAAGAAGCATTGTTCATATGAAACAAAGGGTGAAAAGAATCCAGAGTTTAAAAATGAACTCAGAACACTTGGCAGCACAGAAACATTTAGGTTTCATGACTGCAAAAAGAGAGAGAAAAGACTGCAGAAACTTAATCACTTTGCATGCATGTTGACACCTTCATCTTAGATTATCTAAACGCTGTTATTAAATGTATATGAATTATAAATGAGTCCAGGAATGTTGATGTGAGAGAAACAAAATCTACTACATACATTATTGATCACAGATTATTCTCAAGCTTGTGCCCACAACATATGAATAGATAATTCACATGAGAATTAAATAATATTAAAATTTACATAACACTTCCCAATTGAGCTTTTCCTGGTGGTTGTATGTTGCCATTAAGCATCCATATATGACCTACAAGCAACTGAGCAAGCAGAATCTTTATTGTAAGTGTAATTGTCATAAAGGGCAGGGACAGGGTTGATGAAGGGAGCAGAGGACCAGATATTCTCACCCTGATTCATATCATCATAAAATAAAACCGTATTTTGTCAAGAAAAAAAACCTGACTGGCTTCAGAGGTTGACAATAACCTTCCAAAAATCATAGCTTGACAGCCTGGCCAGTCTCCCCTGGCTAGTTGGCTTAATGTCATAAGCTAAGAAGGGAAAAAGGCAGTGAAAGTGTGCTGTCATTCAAGAGTGTCCATGCATCATGTCCATATCCTCAAGCAAAGTCAAAAACTACCCAACCATTTAATGCAACTACCACTCCACCATGGTGAAAGAGTCATGAAGTCAAAGAACTATTTCCAACTGTATAAAGGTTGGGCCTTCTTCATTCGTTTATTTTTTTTCATTGTTGGAAATAAATTATTATTGCGTAATCAATACCATCTCAAGCTAAGCTAAAAGGGTAGATGAATTTTGCAAAACAACAACAACAACAACTTTTCATTGGTAGGAACAAGTGCCTTCATTCAGCAGTCTTCACGCTTACTCACTTTTTGTGTTGCCTCAATGAAGTTTACACATAGCTAGATCTTAGTACCAAATTACACATTAGAGATCACCTGCCATTAGAGCTGAAATGATGTTAGTTTTCCAGAAACTGAGAGTCAATATAACTGTAGTAAATGGAGTGTTGAAGTAGGACTCAGGAAACCTCAGTCTGACAAATCTCTGTCTGAGAAATCACCAAGGCCAATTGAAACCAGGGCTTTGCCAAGACATCTTAGACAACAGACTCTTCCCAGAGATGTCCAGTGTTGGGCTGGCAGCACATTCTCTATTCCAGAGAAAAAGATAGCACCGGACCAGACTAGGCAGTGCAATCAATAGACCAGGCTACCAGGGGAAAGCAAAGGAAAAGTGGTTGATATACCTGGCCCCACTGAGGCAGTGAAGAGTAGGTCTGCCTAAAGCTTAGTAGACCAGGCTCCTTGCTGGGAAGGTGGAAGCAGTTTTCAAATGGAGGGTTGTCTAACTGCAACATTGGTAGAATGTACTTGTCCTTTTGGAGGGCAGATTTATCCAGGTCTCAGTAGACCAGACCTCAGAGCAGTACCGAATAACAGCCTGCTGACATAAGGTGTCGTGGGGTTTTTCCCCCACTCTCCTCATCCTCCTCTCCCTCCCTCTCTTACACATACACTTTTGATGTGCTTTTTGTACTTCTGCTAGTGCTGCCAATCCTCTGTGCAGGTCCAAAGACACTGGCAATGTGCTTAAAGCTGTAATTATTTTTTCATTATTACTTTCATGTCATGAATTACAGTGTCGATTTGGGGGTTCATTTCATGCTGCTTGCCTTGGATGGCAAAATTGTTAGCTGGGGCTCTGGAAATCAAACTTGTGAACAAAGAGCATTCCGATATTCTAAAGACCAATTGCAAAACAAAGAGACTAATTTACAAACTACGGGAGGCAAGAAAGTACGTGCTGTGGCAATCATTTTCCTTTTCAATAACAGACTGTCTGCAACTTACAGTTCAGTCCTTTGCAGCTGAAAAATACCATGATGTCATCATGCTCATTGTATGCTCCTTGACTGACTGACGGATGGATCACACCATGAAGGAGGAAGAAACAGGATTAAATGAAAATTGATACAGAAGCCGCAGCAACTCATTGGGGGGGGGGGTCACAACCTGTGGAAACGTCCTTAAGGGCATTGGTGAGGTCATATTTCAACCTTCCAGAAAGCACTTCTGCACTGGAAATATAGACTCTTCGGTGAAGTTTTAATCATAGCTATTTCTTGTTGTTCTCATTACAACTTTTATTTCATGTGGTGCAAAAAAAAGTTAGTATGATTGATGGCAAGTAAAGTCCAAGAGAAGAAAAATAATCCTGAAAAACAAAATTTATTAAAACAGACTCAGAAGGGAGGGAGGGAGGGAAGGAAGGAAGGAAGGAAGGAAGGAAGGAAGGAAGGAAGGAAGGAAGGAAGGAAGGAAGGAAGGAAGGAAGGAAGGAAGGAAGGAAGGAAGGAAGGAAGGAAGGAAGGAAGGAAGGAAGGAAGGAAGAGGCTAAAATAATTTTCAAAAGGTTCTTCCGTTCTCATTGGAGTTGATGGCAAAGAAACAACAAACCTAAAATCAATGAGAGATGTATGAGTCCTTGAAGAACCTTTAATATGGGCTACATTTCCAATTATCTTTAAGGTTCAGCAGTAGTTGACTCCCATAATAATACTGCACTAAATAAAGTACTTGCTTTGGTATTATCCATGCTGTGGGGGTAAATTACTGCTATGTGAGAGGAGGATGACGGATGGGTTTCTACTCCACCATCCGACTTCCAGCAGAGATGCTATTGTAAAAAGCCACCCTATACATTCATGTTGCATGACAGATGCAGACTGGACTGAATGTAAGGCAAAAGCCTGGATATGATATCTGTGCTGTGGAATTGTGTGTGGGCTGATTTTGTAGGATGGGAATTAAAATGCTTCACAGCGCAGTCTCTTGTAAAATGTCCCACCTTCAATCTATCTTTATAACTTATGTGCGGAAGAAGCAGCAGTGCAGGTAGTTTCTGACCAAAGCAAAAAAGTGGACACACTCCTGAAATTCAAAGGAAGGAGCACACACACCCACTCAGTCCATTGTAGGTGATCACGGAACAAAGAAAGGCTAATGATGTGGGTGATCACAGGACAATAGGAAGGCAATTAACCTTAGAGAAAGTATAAAGAAGTTGACCACAGATGTTCGAGCCAGCCGAGCTTAAAAGCAATGCATTGAGAACTCTTTTTATTAACTTAGCACGATTTCACAGAATGTTGTGAGAATTCAGATAGTTACCTAATCACCACTAGGATTGGCCGGAGAAAGTCTTTCAACAGTCCATAATCTTCCCACAGACCATAATCTGCTCTGAGCAGCAGGCTTGGACCCAGTGGCTAAGGTTTCTTGTAGAGTCACTCACTCCCTCTTCCCCAAGAACCATACATACATAGGCATCCTTCAGTCTCGAGAGACTATGGTAACATGTTCTGAATCGAGGAGCATGAAGCCTGGGTAAAGTAATATGGAGGATAGGCTGTTACCCAACCAGCAGATCCCCCCTCTCCACGTTGCTGAAATGGTTCAGTGGAAAGGCAAGAGCCAATACAACTGGTTCCGGCAACGTCGCAGGAGTTGGCAGAACAACACAAACTGCCTTCGGGACTCCAGCTCCGGATTTTGCCTCTAGGTTAACTCCTGAAGCCTTTTCCTTGAGTGGATATAGCCACAAGGCAGGAACCCCAAGAACCACACTTAGGTAAAATATAAAAGAGTTATTAAAATTATAGCAGTAAAAAGAAATCAGAAAGAAGAAGTGTAATAGAAGTTTGGCATCTTTTTTTTTATCTGCTAGCAACATGGCCATGATATTGTGCAGCAATATCAAACCATTTTCTGCATTTTGAATCATGGATATGGAAGCACAATATCCCACATTCATAACCCTGAGGTTTTTGAAGAATTGAATAAACCTCCACATGCGAAGGTCTTTCTTGCCGAATTTCTGCTCAACCATTACAAGTTTGCTGTTCCCCTGCACGTTGACAATGCTCACAAAGTATTTTTATTTATTTATTTATTTATTTATTTATTTATTTATTTATTTATTTATTTATTTATTTATTTATTTATTTATTTATTTATTTATTTATTTATTTGTTTGTTTGTTTGTTTGTTTGTTTATTTGTTTGTTAATTTATTTATTTATTTATTTATTTATTTATTTATTTATTTATTTATTTATTTATTTATTTATTGGGCAAAGATCTCTTTTGGTACTTTCTTTGAAAAAAATCTACAACAGCATGTAAATGTGGCCATTTTGAAGTTAGGATCAATTCACATACATCCTTTCAAATCAGGGCAATTGAGGTTTTGTATAATCTAGGGGACAATTATTGCTAATTTTACATGTGGAGTAGATCGACTTTTAATCATAATGACAACTCGCCTTTCCTTTCCCCCATTTCAACAACCTTGTATGCTTTTTAACACTTGCTCTGGAAAAACTTTGACCCAAATAAAAACAGATCTATAAACTAACTGGAATAATTGTTGCTTTAGTTAAATTACAGTCTGTTGTTCTTAGAGTAAGATGAACAGATGGCATATGTGTTAGAAAGCAGATTTTAGTAATAAGAGTACTTAATTTTTTCTCTCCTTAACGGCACTGCCTATTAAAAATTAAAATCCATAAATAAGGTACCAACAGGAGTCAAGTGATTTCACAGCTCAGCTATATTTCACTTTGTGATTAGTCCTGACTGAATTTCTGTGTTACCTAAGTTAGGCCCTCTGGTCATATGAGAGAAATGTCCTCTAGTTCTTCCAATACTTTCCATGCCTCTGTTGTACTTATTCTTGGTCACATAGAATATATACTGGGGTGAACGTCCCAAGAACCTTTGGTTGTAATGATTTATTTCCTCCTATTTGAATTATTACAGCTGGCTACACCATAGTACCAGTTTATTTCCTCTCTTGCTTCAAGGGGCAATTCAGCCCCTTGATTTTGATAGATAGATAGATAGATAGATGGATAGATAGATAGATAGATAGATAGATAGATAGATAGATAGATAGATAGATAGATAGATAGATAGACAGACAGACAGACAGACAGACAGACAGACAGACAGACAGACAGACAGACAGACAGACAGACAGATAGATAGATTGGGAGAGGGTTTCCATTTGGGAATATGTCCTCTGTTGCACTAGCTTCTTCTACAGAATCACATTGTTCTGTCTGCTCCCCCTACCATCTCCTCTGCCTTTCAGCTTAATCTGCCATTTCCATTTTCCCCCCTGCAACCCCCTCTCTGCCACTGTCTCCTCACAATGACTGGTGAAAAGTGTCATGTCCAAATGCTGGTACTACAGCAATGGCTCAAATTGCTCTGTGACATACTTTTAACAATGTATCGATGTACAGGCCATGAATTTTTTTAAAGGGTGCCACAATAATGGCAGCTACCTTCCTGACTTCAGTTCTGAAAAAAAAGTGAGGAAGGTCATGCAAACAGACAATTCCAGTAAGGAATGCACGGATCCAACAGACTTAAAAAAAACCCAACCCTCTGAGAGAGTGGAAAATACACTGCAGTTCCACCTCTGTCCGGGAAAATGTTTTGATCTTTGTTGTTGTTCTTTCCCTGTTTTAGCATAGCCTTCCTTTTTAAAACATGTCAGGTTATTTATCAGCAGTTGAATGCATGCATGGTCTTTCCCTGTGCAAATGGCCAGATGATGGTGTTGGCTAAGAGAGACTTAAGGGGTTGTTGTACCTCTGTTATACAAATGAGGAAATTTGGTGTAAGTAGCTGTAGATTTATGCAGGGTCAAGAGTCTTTTCCCATTCCTCCATTTATTCCCTTCATGAGCAGTGGCCAATTTAGATCCACTAAGAAGGGCCCAGAATATATTTTTATTAAAACTCCTTTCAGCTCCACTTTCTAGTGAATGGGGGATAATTAGTACAGTGGTGCCTCGCTTGATGACGTTAATTCATTCCAGCGAAATCGCTGTAGAATGAAAACGTCAAGCGAAATTAAAAAACCATTGAAATGCATTGAAAACCATTCAATGCATTCCAATGGGCTGAATACCTGCTCGTCCAGCGAAGATCCTCCATACGGTGGCCATTTTCGGGTTATGCGAAAAATGCCTCCTAAAAACAGTGGGGAGCCATTTTGAGCAGCTGGTGGCCATTTTGAAAACCCGACAATCAGCTGTTTTGATCGTTGTAATGTGAAGAATTGGTTCCCGAAGCAGGGAACCGATCGTCGCAAAGCGAAAAAAACCATTAAAACATTGTTTTGATCGTCGTGAAGCGGATTCATCATTATACGGGGTAATCGTTAAGCGGGGCATGACTGTACTGAATTTGGAGTAATGTCAACAAAGGCTAAGACCATGCTATAGGGTAGTTTACTTGGTTGGTTGTCTTTTTAACACAAAAAGGACAATAGCTTATTCTGGAATAAGGTTGCATGTCTTTTGCTTGGCAGATATTGTGAACTGACTTATAGTGACCCTAATAGGGCTTTCAAGGTAAGTGAGATATTTAAGAAATGGTTTTACCAGTCCCACTCCCCCAGTGAATGGCTAATCCGTCAATTAAACCACATTGGGGGTCCCTGTGATGTTGAGAACACCTAAATTTAAGTTAGCCATGAGGCAGCATGCAAGTATGAAAAGAACAAAAGTGAAATAGCAGTAAGGTATTTACCACCCAAAGTGTCATGGAAGTGTATGTTTTAGGAGTGCCAGAGTTTGGTTATTAAAATTCAGTACTACATTACAATAAACTCAGCTAGACTTTTCTGATTCTTCTCTCTGCAGATCTAACTTGTCTATCTAGTACCATATTTCTTTACTTTTCTGAAAATAATGAACCTGGAATGTGATGTTTCCTTAAGATGATTTTAAAACCCTAGGAAAAAAACTACATTTAGAAAAGAGGATCATGCTGCAGAAGAAATATGATAAAACATACATACCTCCAGAACTGCCTTGCCACCTTTCATGTTGTTGAATGCTATATATAGCGAAATGAGATGATCATGCTTTTAAATCAGATATATATATTCTAATCATGTCCTGAAACCAATGTTGATGGCTTGGCAGGATCTGTGATTTTTATTTCCTGGTGTCTCTAAGTGCTATATAATTACATACAAAGCATTCGCGTCTGTTGCTGGTTGCTAATGTCAAGAGAAAAACATAAAAATAATAGGTAAGAAAGCTGCTCACTGTGCTTTCTCAAATTAAATGTATGGTTAATTGCATACAATTGGCAAAACTTTATCCTTTGAGGTGATATGTGCTTTTAATGCCATTAGTTCAGTAACAACGGAGTAGCAGTTTTCTTGTGGCCAAAATGTGAGCTTACGCATTGATTACTTGATGTGGCCAGCATATATCCAAAGTGGCTTATTAAAATGAATCGTGGTAGTACCATTAACTTAGAAAGCAATAGCTTACATGATCAGCACTCACTGTCCACACTCTAGATCATTATTGTAGATGAAGCGAAGCACTTCCTAGTTCAGAAAGGTAATATCCATCAGGTTACCTGCTCTTTTCCCAATTGATTTATTTAACTAATTAATGGTGTGTATATGTTAAGCATGGATGCTTATATGATGGCCTGACAAAGATAAGATGTGTGTGTGTGTGTGTATGTGTGTGGTGTGCACATGCCTGCATGCATATGTCATGAGTTATGAATGAATGGAGTTCATGGCTGGCAATCTATGAATGAACGGGAGGCTGTGGGGTGGGGTGACAGAAAGAAAGTCCATATCCTTCAGTAGGACATAGACAAGCTGAAACATTTCCAGAAAAAGGCAACAGAGATGGTAAGGATTGATTGATTGATTGATTGATTGATTTTCAAATATTTTTACTCCACCTTTCACCTTGAAAACGACCCAGGGTGGCTTACAACAATGAAAAACAGTATTTAATGTTGAAAACAATGAGTATACAACGGTGGTTAACATCATTAAAAGTCAATGTTTAAAAATTATGAACAATGAATGAGGCATCTTTTACATCAATTAATATTGCCTGTTACATCAAGTATAACAGGCAATACTAAGGCAAAGATCAATAAGTATACAAACATTTTTAAAATGTCGCTCTGAGAAATGAGAACACAAACATTCTGGAAACTAAACCCAATGAGGAACAGTCAAACAAATGGTATATGACCACTATGGTCTAATACTTGAGGAGCTGCTTCTGCTGCTTGTTTTCACATGGAAGGGACCGAACTGATGGATTCAAATGGAAAGAAAGGAGATTTCAGCACAATATTAGGAAGTCCTTTCTGATAGTAAAAGCTGTTCAACCAAGGAACAGACCACTTTGTAAGACGGCAGACTCTCTTTCATGGACGTTTTTAAGCAGAGGTTGGATGGCTGTGTATCAGGAACGCCTTAGCTGGGATTTATAGCTTTAGCAATGATCCTTAGGATTCCTTCCAACTGTACAATTCAGTGATTTTATGATTCTATTAGTAGTGATCCACAGGTATTGTGCTTCAATGGGGGGGGGGGGCGCCGCTGTCCACTGGAAGGTGTTTTCAGTGTAAAGTTACTGGTTCTTATGTATGATTTGGAATGATTCTTTGTTTGGGGGGGAATATATTTGGGGGAATCATGTAACGTTAGAATGATATGATGAAATAATTGGCATGTCTATTAATGGCAGGGGAGACGAGCTGGATCTAAAGCCGCAGATTCAACAGAACGGTTGGATATCCTTTGGCTCAAACCTCTCAGCAGCCTTATGCTTACGTTCACACACTAGCTGCCTTTAAACTTCCACAGGCTAAAATCAATAGGATTAAAACGTGTCTAATTTAGGATGGGTCATGCTGAATAACAATATCGTCTTTTAAATGTGATCTGTGAACAGCATAAAAAGGAAACGCCAAAAAATTCCATAAGAGCAGTTCAGATTTTCCTGGCAACTTTAAAACTAACACTGACTGAATAGGATTGGTCTGGGATATAGATTAGTTCCACTTAGAGACTTGGCTAAAACCCAAAATGTATTTGATTTTTATTGTATTTTTATACCACTTTTTTTTCCCACCAAACTGGAACCTTTGGTTTGATTTGGCTTTTCCTTGCTATGTTTTAAACCCAGATCATAAAAAAAGATTATTCGTGTCTAAATTCCACTGAATTGATGGAACTCTGTCAGATGTTAATCTATTAATTTCAATAGGACATATCTGCAAAGATTTTTCTCTGTGCATATACCCAAAACCACAGTGCAAGAGAGTGCTGTGCACACATTAAAAATGAGTAGGATTTGGTCAGCGCATCTGAGTCCCTGTTTTTATTAAAGATGTACAAACGATGTTTAAAACAGAGTGACTTTATTACTATGAATTTTCTTCTTCATCAGTTTATTTGTTAAAAGTGCACTACAAAGATACAGTAGCTGAAATCCTGTTGTGCAGCTCTGCATGCACAACAGAGATTAAGTCATCCTCAGTGTAACTTGCCAGTGACTAAAAGCCAGTCACCACTGACTAAAGATGCTGTTGATGTAATTGATGTTGCTCATGTGGGGCTACACAACAGGATTTCAGCCATTACATGTTAAAAAGCAGTGGAGTTGAAAAGAATGTCAGAATCCAAGGGGGGCAGATTTGTAATATTTCTTGCTGTGCTTTTGTCAAAATGCAGCAGTTTCTAAACTTGAAAGAATTTAAAGACTCTTCAAAGGAATCCTTCCTGTTTATTCTGGTTTCTGTACAGCATTAGTACAGCAAGCATCCTTTAACCTATTGATACAATAGAAGTGAAAAGAGTTTCGTTTCAGAGCCATAGATGATGATGATGACTATTTTAATGGTGTTTGCCCTCCCCACCTCGGAATAAAGATGCGAGACAAATATCATGGGTTAAAACACGGGCCACACTTTATTGATCATAATTCAATGTTGCCATCCTTTGGCAAAGGGGGACTACTCCGATTTTATCTCCCTTTCCAGTGGCATCACTTCGCTAATCCTGAGGGCATCAAAAGATAATAATGACACCACCCTGAATAAAGCAACTTCTTAATCATCCCAACAGAGAGCCTACCACTACTTACCAATGCTTTCTAATAGTCCCAGTGATATGGGTACTCTTGAATCTTTAACTCTGTCTCTTTCCTTAGACCAACCTTCCATCATTTTCCTAAGGCAGTCGTCTGAAGAATAATCATGATACCCATTACTTTTAGTGTAGAAAGCCATCACCGATAACCCGCCCTGTATAGATCCTGGCGCCAAACCCTTCCTGTTTAGATACCCACTGAACTGTTGAAGATGCTCCACTGGGGCAGGCCACCCTGGTTCTGAATCAACTAAATTCCTAACTTCAGAAAATCCATACTCTCTGCCAAGTACCCCATTCGAGTTCCCAGTGCCGGGCCAGGCCTATTGTTCTTTTGCATCATCATGCCAATTTGTCAAACCTCTGGGAGAAGAGCCTCCATGAATTCGTTGGCTCACAGATCTAATTTCCTTGACCACTCGATCCGTTGAAATAATGCATCAGCTAAGCTATTATCTACACCTGGTACATGTCTAGCCGGAATTGGTGTCATGACCCATTCTGCATGCATGTGAGTGTGGCGTGGCAGGCCACTCTGATGTCACTGCCAACTCAGGCCTCTCAGAATGCCCACTACACTACTTCACACTCGCTGCCACCAATTGTAATGACTATTTAAGAAGGACAAAGGTTTCCTTCAAAACAAAACAGGTTTATTGAAATAACAAAATTAAATATGTAAATCACAATCAGCTAATCAAGATGTCAATCACTGTATCTCATTTAATCAATCACAGACTTCCCTCACTGACCACTTAGATACGCAGGCCTCTAAACAAGCTCTTTCTCACTCACACACCAGATCTAATCTCTCACACTCCCTTCACACCCCTTTTTCTTCCAGCTCCTCCCTCTTGAGCGCCACCCTCCGTCACCCCATTGGCTGATGATTCACTGCCCAGCTGTGACGGACAGGTGAGGTCAGGGCTGCCTGTTACAGTGAGGTTATTAATTAAATAGACCACCACCAGATCTTCCCCTAAAATGTACGACAGAGTTCACCCATTCCTCTGTCCAAGTCATAATGCACCAACTATCAGGAAGAACTCGGAATTGTCAAATCTCTGGTTATTCCTGCATGGTGCCTTTCCACCGGCCATTTGCCTGCGCACCACCTGACACTAAAGTAATTGCCAAACTCTAAGGAGCCTGCAGTGCCCAATTGGACCTGAGATTCAGACTTAATTGTCTTATCTCCTCTCGAAAAGGAAATGCCAGTGCACTCGGCTAAGAACTAACCCCCAAACCTTCAAATCTTATCGTGTACCATATGCAACTCTAGTCCTATGAAGCAGGCGATGGAGCCCTTTCACCTTGCAAAACCACACAGAAAGGCTCGACCCAGCACCTCGACTTTACAAGCAAAATGCAAATGTCCTGCCATCTCCTGAAACTCCCTCAGGGACACTTTTCTCCTTTGCAACATCTAGTATAACTTTACACCTTCCAGTATTCCTTTAACTATAAAAGGAAAAGCACCCCAATAATGGGCTGCAGTTAAATCCCATTCTACACCTAAGTTTCCAATCAAGAAGTTCCTCAGAGATGGCATTGTTAACTGACTCCCCCTCGGGGTTGGACAGATGATGCATCAATCTAAACACACCTCTAGCTCCTTTTTATCACTTCCCAATAACGAGACCCACCGGGTCTTCAGTGGAGCTGTTGCAAATGGGTCCCAACACTCTCCTTCCTGTGCTACTTTAGCCATCTTTTCTCGACTGTAATCTCCATTCCACATGCATATTTAAGGTTTTGGGCAAAAATTGCTTTGCGCTCCCCAATCGCTGGTATCCTCGAGCCTTTCTTTAAAAAACCCTTGAGTAAATAGCTTGCCCCGCTCCTACTCATGGGTTCTGATTCAGGGCAGTCCTTCTCATAAGGTGTGCACTATCAGTCCTGTCACCTAGACAGAGCCTGGCAGGGGTCACAGACTGCAGCCAGAGGCCTGGCAGGAGCTTATCCCAACATAAATTTGGGTTAATTGCTCCCTCCTGCAGAACGATCTGCAATACACAAGCCATGCTTGTCCTGCAAAGTCCACATATGCCTAAACAAGTCTAAATATTGGAGTAAGGATTGTGCCCCTCAAGGCTGGGTATTTACCACAACCCTGGTGTATATTGTGAATCTGGGCAGCCAGTTCGCCCATGTCCTGTCTGATCTCTGTCCTTTGCATTTCTTTTTGTCCTTATCGTCCTCCTCATTTAAGTCCTTCTTTTTTACCTCTCTATTCAGTGATTCAAATAAATCTATTTTTCATTTCCAAATCTTTTCTTTATACAGTGGTACCTCGACTTACGAACTTAATCCGTATTGGAATGATGTTCTTACATTGAAAAGTTCGTAAGTCGAAGTACCATTTCCCATTGAAATGCATGGGAACAGAATTAATCCATTCCAGCATTTCAAAAGGCAAAAAAGCAGGGGGAAAGGGCTGGAAATTCGAATTTCCAGCCCTTTCTCCCTGCCTTTTTGGCTTTGGAAGTCTCAAAGGACTTCCTCCAATGTTGGGGGGAAAGCCCTTTGAGACCTCTGAAGGTGCCAATCGCTGCAGCAGGGACCCCCAGGGAGGTCTCCCAGGGCTTGCCCGCCACCATGGGAGACCTCCCTGGGGGTCCATGCCGCCATGATCTGCACCTTCAGAGCTCTCAAAGGGCTTCCTCCGATGTTGGGCAGAACACCCTTTGAGAGCTCTGAAGGCAAAAGGGCAGGGAGAAAGGGTGGGAAATTCAAATTTCCAGCCCATTCTCCCTACCTTTTTGCAGGGAGCCATTTATGAACGGCTCAGTTGGCAAAAAATGGCATTGACTTGCGAACGGAGCCTCGACCTCATTCGTAGGTCAAGCTCCGTTCGCAAGTCGATGCCAATTTTTGCCAACAGAACTGTTCGTAAATCGAAAAATCTGTATCTAGGGACGTTCCAAAGTCGAGGGTTGACTGTACGCTGTGGTGAGGTGATCACCCAGGGGCATAGCAGATCCCCAAATTGCAAGGCTTGCAATGGCATTCTGTTATAACCTGTGTCCGAGACCGAAGGTTATGGCCAAGCCACTTGCCTCGTATTTATCAGGGCTGGAGATGTACCTAATAGGCCAAGGTGCACATTCATACTAGACCATGGAGTATTTGGAGCCCAAAATCTGAATATTGTATGCTGAGTAAATTAGGGAATTAAATTGACCACTGCCTGGCCAAGGCCAAGCAGGTGACGGTGGAGAAGTGTCTGTTGCAGTAGGGGTGACTTACCTGACAGAGGCGTGGTCACCCTGGCACTTCCCCGCCATACCTGCAGTCTGCACCAACTTCTTCCATCACCTGCTGCCTGCCAAGTACTTCTGCACTGTTGTTGCCATGATTGTGGTCGATCTCCCTTCTTTGACAGCAGTGTTATTACCGCCCCACTGCTTCTCGTCTGGATGCCTCCTCTGCTTGTTGCTCTGCTGTCATAGGTGGCAACACCTCATGTTCCTTCCTGCCCCTCTGGGAACTAGCTGCCACTGCGTCCTTTGCCTCTTGCCAGCTCCTGGCTGCTACCATGGTCCAACTGCCTCTGGGGTCCACGACTCTCTCTCTTTGTCCTTGCTCTAAGGCTGTGTTGTTACCCCAGGTGCATCCATTTCCTTCCTGGATGACCCAGATACCTGCTGATCCACCTCAAGCACAGCAAAATGAGACATTAAATTCTCTGTTATAGCTTTAAGTTCAGCCCTCTTATGACACTTAGCCTCCCTGGCAGAGTGGTGCAGCTGCGGCCTGCTGCTCTGCGGAAGCTTTTGCGCCGCTCTCTCTGCCTCTAAAGCCGCAATTCTATCATGCAGCTGCTGCCAAATAGGACCCTTTCTGGAAGCCTTCGTTACCACGCCATTCAAGATGTTGCACATCCAATTACCCTGACAAATCACAACCAATACTGCCACTCTCCTCGATTTAGAATCACCAAATATTTATAAGATAAACTCTGAAAATAACAGTCAAGAAGTTAACTGATAATATGGAGCTTTATGCAGTGAATACAGCTAAATTTCCTCTTTCTTTTTCTTCAGAGATGCCATTATGAATCTCGTACTCAAGATGGAAAAGAGCTCAGAATTGTCACAGCAGTACTGATGCCAAGTCAGACAATGCTTCTTATCTATGCACCAGAATGGAGGGGTAACCAGCTGAAGGTTCCCAGCTATGCTTCTTTTTTAATACAACAAAGCCTATGTGGTAATACCAGTCAGTCAGATCACATAAACATTATTGATTATTTGTGTTTTAATTAAAATGTAATTACAATAACTTAAATTCCTTGATTAGTGCTCCTTAACGGATTACCAGTCCAATTAGCACCAACAAGGAAGCAAGGCCCTAATTAAATTACTTGAATATTCAGAGCTCAAATCCATTTAAATTCCTCCAACTGGTGTTCTATGCCCATTTATTTAATTAATTATCCTAGTCTGGGCACGCTCCTAATTTAATCACTATATGTACAAAATACCTATCAATTGAAATTAATCTAATTTATGCAATCTTATTTATTTATTATTCATATTATTATATTATATTATTTATTTTTACATATCTATAGTGCAGGCCAGCTCTCCGTAGAACCAAGTGAGGTGCTGGCCTCAGAACCAAATAACCTTCCCAAGCTGGAACCCAGTCTAGCCATTGAGGAAGGCTGGGGGGGGGGGGGGAGAGAAGATTTCAAATTAACACTCACGGCCTAGGAGCCATGCAAAGCCACTCATGCCTTACGGCTGCTCCCAAAGGCCAGGGCTGCACCTCCACACTAAGGTGAGTCTGCACTCTAGGCAAATCCTAGGACCCCCCCCCCCGCCCCCAATGAATCAGGCAGCACCTATGCCTCACTGCAATTTCAGTTGTTTCTCTTCTACTTTTTTAAAAAATTCTCCCGCTCACACCTAAGTGTGATCAGCACTGTCCATGCCACTGTTAACGCCCCCCCACTTGTCTTCCCAGTTCATCAAAATTAATTAACACAAGTCAATTAAGAATAGCAAGTAAGGAAATAAATAACTCTTGGGAGGGAGCGGATGCTACCCTACCCTCCTCCTGGATGTCTCGTGACTCAGTTTCAACCGCACAGCAGAGCTCTCTCCTTCTCCATTGCCAAAAAAGGAAGAGGGCGGATGGAGGGGGGAATGCCCCTTAAATAACCTGCTATTCCCCTATCTCGCCCAACTGTTCTCGAGAGACCTTCAGGTCTCACGCTATCCATGGGGGGGAAGGCACAAGAGAGCCATGCTGCCAAAGCCTTGGCTTGGCAGCGGCTCCAGCATAATTGGTGGTGGTGGTAGCAGCAGCCGTGAAGATAAAGGATGTTCTCAAGTCTAACAGCAATAAACTTAAAAACAAAAATAGCTCACAGCTTAAAGCAGACACTGTGTTGTGGGACACATTATCTTCTGCATGCATTCACTTTTAGCATTAACAAACATATCAATTATCACTTTCCCATACTGGAAATATGTATGTATGCAAACACACACATATATATGCATTATGCATTTGCTCCTTTTTTCCCTCCAGTTTCATGTACGTTCTTCCTGATCCCATAATGGAGTTGGGCTTGTTGCAGACACACATGTTGTACCTTTATGTACCTTGAGCATAGCCCAATTTGTTGTGGAAAGAGCATTAGCAGATTTTAGAGTAGAGCCAACTTCAACAGTTGCAAGGTTATTGTTTCTCGATTGATTTTTAAAGCCCCACCAGCATTTCATTTCTTCTTACCTGTATAAATATTGATGTCTGTCACTCCATAATGTTAGTTCTGCTGAATTTAATAGAAAACGATAAACATTTAGAATCATGGACTGTGATTCTCATGATACTAATAAAGACATGTTGGACAATCTCTTTCATCCCACTCACTGTCAACAAAAAAGCTAGATACATTATTAGTCTGATGTGCCCAGCCTTCAGCCAACTGTGAAAAAACAGCGATAAAGATCTTAGAAGCATCTGACTCACTATTATCATGTCAAAAAATCACAGAGAAGAATATTGGCAGCAGAAACTCGTTGTCAAGGAAGAAAAGGTCTTTTGTTGTCTTAAATGAAAGCATGATGTTGTACTTAATCTCTGAGACCTTTAAAAAGACATAAAATGGAAATAAGGTTACGAATCCTGGCATACTCCTTAACTGTATTTCCTTCCAATGTGAAGGAAAAATAATGAGAAAAACATAATACTAATGTTGTCATTTTGTGCAACTGAGCACAGTGAGCTTTTTGTATAAATCCCCCATTGTATTGTGCTATAAGACACGCCTAAACGGAGATTGTTATGTAGAATAAGGGCTTTAGGTTTTTTCTCTTGTAATACAATAAAATCAAAACTGTAAGGATTGTGGCATTTAAATATTAACATGTTTATGTCTTTTTTTCCTCACCTATTTTCTGAATCTTACTGTGCTAAGATTCCCAGCTGAAACTCACCCCTCTCCCAATGAAATTTCCTGGCTTTTTAGGAAAATGAGGTTCCCAGGTTTCTTCTTCTTCTTCTTCTTCTTCTTCTTCTTCTTCTTCTTCTTCTTCTTCTTCTTCTTCTTCTTCTTCTTCTTCTTCTTCCTGCTGCTGCTGTTGCTGTTGTTGTTTCCTTTATTTTTGGTTTTCACTTATTGTTCTGTGCAGGATATTGCCAAACTCTGCCCACCATAATGCCCTTCCTAGTCAATCTGGCAGAGCAAAGATATAATTTTTTAAAATAATCAAGATGTAATTATATTGTATCACAATTGTCAGTTAATGGCATATATCGTCATGGCCTGTAATTAGAGTTAAACCACAGAAGGACTGATTATGTTATTTCAATAGTTATGGAGTTGCTTTGCTGTATGGTAGAGGAGAAAGATCACAGTGCTCCTGCCACTGTTCCCATGCTGTGTTGTGAATAATGCCAAGAAGCAAAAAGGAAGGTTTCTTTCTATCATACCTCTGCTGCAACCTTGCAGCTTGCAGCACTCCTTTTTTAAAGGAACTGACAAACAATTATTTCAGTTCCTTTTTTGGAAATTTCTATTTGCATCGGTCTTTGAACTGTAACCATAATTCACACAAACACTTTTTCTTCCCAAAGTTGCCAAGCTCTGCTATAGATGCCCTCCATGGGCTTCTTACTTTGTTGTTGTTGTTTAGTCATTAAGTGGTTTCTGACTCTTCTTGACCCCATGGACCAGAGCATGCCAGGGCCTCCTGTCTTCCACTGCCTCCCAGAGTTGGGTCAAATTCTTGTTGGTAGCTTTGATGACGCTGTCCAACCATCTCTTCCTCTGTCATCCCCTTCTCCTCTTGCTCTCAGACTATACCAATATCAGAGTCTTTTCCAGGGAGTCTTCTCTTCTCATGAGATGGCCAAAGTATTGGAGCTTCAGCTTCAGGACCTGTCCTTCCAGTGAGCACTCAGGGTTGATTTCCTTCAGAATGGATAGGTTTGTTCTCCTTGAAGTCCAGGGGACTCTCAAGAGTCTCTTCCAGTACCACAATGCAAAAGCATTAATTCTTTGGCGGTCAGCCTTCTTTATGGTCCAGCTCTCACTTCCATACATTGCGACTGGAAAAGTCATAGCTTTGACTATACAGACCTTTGTCAGCAAGGTGATGTCTCTGCTTTTTAAGATGCTGTCTAGGTTTGTCATCACTTTCCTCCCAAGAAGCAGGCATCTTTTAATTTTGCGGCTGCTGTCTCCATCTGCAGTGATCATGCAGCCCAAGGAAGTAAAATCTGTCACTACCTCCATATCTTCCCCTTCTATTTAGCAGGAGGTGATGGGGCCAATGGCCATGATCTTAGTTTTTTTTTATGTTGAGCTTCAGACCATTTTTTGCGCTCTCCTCTTTCACCCTCATTACAAGATACCTCAATTCCTCTTCACTTTCTGCCATCAGAGTGGTATCATCTGCATATCTGAGGTTGTTGACATTTCTTCTGGCAATCTTAATCCTGCCTTTCGCATGATGTATTCTGCATATAAGTTAAATAAGCTGGGGGACAATATACAGCCTTGCCGTACTCCTTTCCCAATTTTGAACCACTCAGTTGTTCCATGACCAGTTCTAACTGTTGCCTCCTGTCCCACATATAGGTTTCTCAGGAGACAGATAAAGTGGTCAGGCACTCCCATTTCTTTAAGAACTTGCCATAGTTTGCTGTGGTCCACACAGTCAAAGGCTTTCGCATAATCAATGAAGCAGAAGTAGATATTTTTCTGGAACTCTCTGGCTTTCTCCATAATCCAGCGCAAGTTAGCAATTTGGTCTCGAGTTCCTCTGCCTCTTCGGAATCCAGCTTGTACTTCTGGGAGTTCTCGGTCCACATACTGCTGAAGCCTACCTTGCAGGATTTTGAGCATAACCTTGCTAGCGTGTGAAATGAGTGCAATTGTACGGTAGTTGGAGCATTCTTTGGCACTGCCTTTCTTTGGGATTGGGATGTAGACTGATCTTTCCCAATCCTGTGGTCACTGCTGAATTTTTCAAACTTGCTGGCATGTTCAGTGCAGCACCTTAACAGTGTCATCTTTAAAGATTTTTAATAGTTCAACTGGAATGCCATCACCTCCACTGGCCTTGTTGTTAGCCATGCTTTCTAAGGACCACTTGACTTTACTCTCCAGAATGTCTGGCTCAAGGTCAGCAACCATACTATGTGGGTTGTCCGGGACATCCAGATCATTCTGGTATAATTCCTCTATATATTCTTGCCGTCTTTTCTTGATGTCTTCTGCTTCTGTGAGGTCCCTACCATTTTTGTCCTTTACCATGTCCATCTTTGCACAAAATGTTCCTTTAAAATCTCCAGTTTCTTGAACAGATCTCTGGTTTTTCCATTTCTATTATTTTCCTCTATATCTTTGCACTTTTCATTTAAGAAGGCCCTCTTGTTTCTCCTTCCTATTCTTTGGAAGTCAGCATTCAATTTTCTGTAACTTTCCCTATCTTCCTTGTGTTTGTTTCCCTTCTCTTCTCTGATATTTGTAAGGCCTCACTGGACAGCCACTTTGCTTTCTTGCATTTCTTTTTCTTTGGTATGGTTTTTGTTACTGTCTCCTGTACAGTGTTACAAGCCTCCATCCATAGTTCTTCAAGCACTCTGTCCACCAAATCTAGTTTTTAAATCTGTTCTTCACTTCCACTGTGTGTTCATAAGGGATTTGGTTTAGATTATACCTGACTAGCCCAGTGGTTTTTCCTACTGTTTTCAGTTTAAGCTTGAATTTTGCTATAAGAAGCTGATGATCAGAGCCACAATCAGCTCCAGGTCTTGTTTTTGCTACCTGTATAGAGCTTCTCCATCTTTGGCTGCAGAGAAGATAATCAATCTGATTTCGATATTGCCCATCTGGTGATTTCCATGTGTAGAGTCGCCTCTTGTGTTGTTGGAAAATAGTTTTTGTGATGACCAGCTTGTTCTCTTCAGAAAACTCTGTTAGCCTTTGCCCTGCTTCATTTTGAACTCCAAGGCCAAACTTCCCTGTTGTTCCTTTTATCTCTTGACTCCCTACTTTAGCATTCCACCTTGGGTGTCCCTGCACGGCATAGCCCATACCTTTTCTGAATTAGTCAAGCCCCTTTGCCAAAGCAAAGCAACAATCCATGGAGGGGATTCTACATTATTCTTACTCTACCTGGGTCCAATTCCTTTTTGATGTCGCTATTGGTCAATTGCTTGCCTTCTCTTTCTGAACTTCATCCATACTATCATTCAGAAAGAAAGAAATGGAAATGGCGGCTCCTTCTTACTCTTGTCATTGCCTCATGCTTGCAAAGGACAAATGAACAGACAGCAAGAGCAATGTGGAGAGGAAGGGCTGGGCAACACCAAGGGTCAACAGTGAGTTGCCTTATACGTGCAGACCTCAAGAGGTGCCTCGTAGTTCTGACCCCTGACACCAACCTCGTGTGCTCCATTCTTGAACTGACTCCACAGTCAATCAGTTTCAACAGATGCCCTAATTTCAAGTATTACAAATCAAATTCATGGATCATGGACCAGAAACAACAATTATAACTTGCAATATTGTTTTCAATGAGTTTTTAAACTGATTCCTAATTCCCTCAACACTCACATGCTCTTTTCCACTCACCTTTGCTGGTGACAAATTGCAGCCGAGTTATGGAGGATGCTAAGTCATTTCTTCCTTTACTTTCTATGACTGTCCAATTGCTTACATTGACCTTGATCCTCAGTTCTTCTGGCCTGCATTCCCCTTGTTTTGAGAAAGGACAAGATGTCAAGTGATTCTCAGCACTGAAAATTGCATTGTTGGCAATAGCAAATATATCAGATCACTGGAACAATTTTTCTTCCCAAATGAAAACTATTTATTTTCTGTATTTGTTACTTGTAAAATACTCCACTAGAAAGATAAACACTAACCAAAAACAAACAAAAACACACACCCTGTAACAGTTCTATGGCTGAGCATCCACAAATGCATTGCTTGCACCCAAAACAGTAATCTTAAACAGTTATGATTTATTGCCACCATAATAGTTTTAACCTATTCTATCTTCAAGGTTTCATTGAACAGCAGTGGTGGGTTCTATGTTACTGGTACTGGTACAAAGTATGTATTACAGTTCCGTCTTTCAAAGCTCCCTGTGTAAATCGTAGCTGGACCATGTAAGTGATTTGTAAAGCCTTGAAATTCCAAGTTCTATTACTACATAAAATTTAATGGCAAATGAATTGCGTTGATAATACGCACTACAATAAAACGGTTGGTAATCTTTTAATACAAAAGAATTAAGAGTCCCGGGGGGAAACGTGTTCAGCTACATATTTGTCAAAAGTAGCTTATCAGAATTGAAGATTAAAGCTACAATCCCTCTAGTTCGTCTTATGCGGTAAAAATCATTTTTATTTATTTATTTTGCTATACAAATCATGCTTTCTGGTCAAATATTATGCATTAAAGGAAGTAGTCACAGAGAAACAGAATCCTGAAATCTATCATTCCTTCCTCACCCTCCTCCTTTGTCTGTGTAATTCTTCCCAAATATCTAATACTTTTTTTGTGTAAGATTCACTATTTCTGTAATGTTCAAACATTTTACATATATATGTATCTGTTGGCTGGATAGCTCAGTGAATTATATGTCAGGTTGCAGAGTCGGGACTGGGAGTTTGATTCCCCACTGTGCCTCCCAGGGAAGAACCAGCCTGTATAGCCTTGAGCAAGTTGCACAGTCCCAGGACACCCCTAGAAGAAGGGAATGGCAAACCAGTTTTGAGTACACTCTACCTAGAAAACTCTGAAAAGGGTCACCTTAAGTCAGAATTGACTTGATGGCATATGATTATTATTATGTAAGGAGAATGCTTCTGTTGTCCTGAGCAGGCCTCATCATCCCTGCAGCCTCTTGGAGGACTGCTCTGAGACCCCAGAGGAGGGGCAGCCCAAGGATGTGGAGGGCATGATAGGAGTTACAGGTGGAAGTGAGCAGGAGAAAGAACTGTGTCCATGGGGGGGCACAGGGGGAACTAGGTGGCAGGAAATGGGGATAAAGGAGGGAGAGGATGCGAGGGAACCTACCAGAGTTTGGATTAGAGACGGGGGAGGAGCCATCCCTGGGGGAGAACCAGCCCTTGTTTCTTCAGAACCCTTGGACAGGGAATGCGTTAGCATTGCCACGGGGATGGGCTATAGACACTTCCCTTCTGCTGTCCAGGAATATCATGATGGTGACCAGACTGTCCCATGGAACCTTTTCCAGAAAAGTCCATGCAACTGAAAAGTGCTGTTGGATGCTTTGGTGGCTGCACCAGTCCAGCTGGCCTGGAAGTTTGGGGGGGGGGGGCTGCTGCAAGAGGACCTGCATTGGCCAGGAAGTAAACTGCCTCAGCTACAGACCGGGGGGCATGGGGGGCACTAATGCAAGAAACTGAATCTTCACAGAGTCTGGGGGGAAATAAGTCTTAGGACTTATAAAATGAGAATGTCCTCCACCTCCGTGCTCCAATAAAGACTAGTTGATACCTATGTCAGCTTGTAAAGTCCCTGGAGGCTATGGTTAAAAATTCTCTTCCCATCATCCCAGCTCTTGGCAGGGGCAGTGAGAAGCACAATATATCTCTTGGCACTTCAATTCATTAGGAAATTTTCATGTACGTATTAATTAACAAACCAGGTCATCTTTATCTTTATTCCGTTGCTACTTCCTCAGTTTGGGGGAACATATTTAGAGAAGAGCATTAGCCCCACCTACCTCTATCATCCCCTTTTCCAAATGTCTGAAAAGGAGAAGGAAGTTGCTGATATATAGGTTCTCCATAAGCTGCCATTTTCCAGGTTTCTTGCCTGGATGTAGAAACTATCCATAAGCAGGACCTTCCCTTCTTCAGGCACATCACTTCACATGTCCAGTGAGGACAGTGACAATAGAAAGAAGAGGCATCTTCTAGGTATTATTATCAAAACATGCTGCTGAGAAATACAGTGTTGCTTCGCTTAACGGGTGCTCCGTTTAGTGACGAAACCGCATAGCGATTAAGTTTTTGCGATCGGAAAAGCGATCACATTGCAACGTTCCCTATGGGGAAAAATCGCTTTGCGATGATCAGTTCACTGTTTTGCTTACCGATTATAGCATAGCGATGATTTTCCAACACCTGATCAGCTGTTCCAAAATGGCCGCCGGGTAAAAAAAATTGCCACCCGCTGTGTTTAGGCACGGATTCCTCGCTTACCGGGCAGCAAAAATAGCCGCTGTATGGAGGATCTTCGCTTAAAGGTGCGTTTTTAGCCCATAGGAATGCATTAAACAGGTTTTAATGCATTTCTATGGGCTTTTAAAAATCGCATAGCGACAAAATTGCTTTGCAGCGATTTTTGCTGCACAGATTAACGTCACTATGCGAGGCACCACTGTAGGTAAAAATCTATTGGGTTTTTATCTCATACTTTGTACAAATGCCTTTCTAGCTTCATGGAGATAAAAACTCAAAACATTATTTCTTCTTACTAGCTATTCTTTATTGATTTTGAGCTTTTAATATTGTGTTATTAATGGTGTGAGCCACCTTGGGTTCTTTTAAAGAGAAAGGTGGGGTAAAAAAATGTAAATGAACATATAATTAATAGTCCCCTTTTGGAATCTGTTACTCAGCTGTACCCAAAATGATCAATGGGGAGAAGGATTTAGCCTCAGTGACAAAGCATAATCTTTGCCAGCACGAGGCCTCAGGTATGATCCCTGTAATCTCCTGTTAAAAGGAGCACAACTAGAACATTGAGGCAACATTTTCCACCTGCTACTGGCTGGAACTAAAAATGACAGGCTACGTGGAAAAAAAGATGTTCTCTGATAAATGGCAGCTTCCTGCTGTCCAGTAACAATCCTGCTGCCCAAACCTGTGTTTCTCCTTCGCAGTACTCCTTATTCCCCCCTCACATCTTGGTCTTCTCTGATTATAAACCATACATGGGATGACCTGTGGTCCATGCAAGAGGCAGCACCTCAGAGGTGCCACCCATTTTAGAATGCAAGCCACTGGTAGCCATAGCTCTCCTTGACACTAATTGGTAGTGTTGTGACTGCTCCCCACCCTTCCATTTTCACAGTCCTAATTCTCACTTGACAGTGGACATCTTCTAAGGCCATACAAAATCTTCCATGAGAAGAGCAACCAAAATTTTAGTGTCAACCAAATTATCCACTACTTTGATTGTCCAATCAAAAATGTTTTTCACATACCTTCAACTGAAATGGCAAGAGAGAGAGAAATATAAATGCAAGCAAATGCAGTAGCTCAGCATTCTGGAAAGTGTTAGGAAAATCTCATTAGAGCAACCTGCTCTTTTATACCGTAAGAACTAGAACTTCAAGTGAGGTAGTTTAAAACCCAGAAATATGCTCCCTAATCTTGAAGGCATGTTTATGGCTGGAATGAAATTCATTAAACTCCCCACATTTCTCTGCAGGAAATATGTTCAAACACTTTCTGGCAATTCTACCTATTTTGGATAGACACTGTTCTAACTTTGTGAAGGTAAACACCACATTGGAAAACTTGCTGTTTCTTCTCATCTCTGTGAAGTGAAAACTTGTTACTTATTTGATTAGCTCCTGTTCAGTGAGCTGGACCCAGTGTTCAAAGAAATACATTTCTGAAAACGGCACAGCAGCTTGTGTCCACTATAAAATAAGCCCACATCGCTGAAACATTGGAATGACTGCACACTTTATTAGAATGGCTGCAAAATCTCGGGTTCTTCCGGCATCTTGTTATCCAGGTAAATTGTGACATCTCAAGTTTGGATCCTAAAACAGGTTCATGTAAGGAAGTTCACAGAACAAAGGTACCCATCTCCTCTCCCCCCATTTGTAGCAATTCCTCCCCCCCCACACACAAAACCTATACCTGAAGAATGTGAGCTAGGATACGAGGGCATCTTAAGAAAACTGGGGAAACTGCCTCAAATGAGGCAGTGGCCTACAACAGTTTCCCGCATCCTATCTTAGGTTGTTTTGGAGGGTCTGGGTGGCTGTCTTGTGCAGGAAGGGAGAGGATTACAAACTACAAATCAACATGTTTAGACATTCATGCCTAAACACTTGTACAGTAGTTGGAACCACTGGTTAGACAGATTCCAAATTATAAATAGGAGTAGGGCTTTTTGTTGTTATTATTTTGTTTGTGTTGGGGTTTTTTTGCATTTTCCTCATCAGTGTCTTCAATGATAGGTCTTAAATTCTTGACTTTTAGTGGTCCACAACCAGACTTGTATGTGCCACAAATAAGCACACAGCATCATTCCAAACATCTACTGGGTAAAATAATGATAAACTCATTACAACAGTAGACAGGAATAATACTGAACCCATTACAGTACTAACCTTTCCTATCAGCCTCCTCAAGTTCCAATTACACTTCTGTGAGGCTTTGATGATTGTCAGCCTTTTTCCTGATAGTTGCTATAAAGATTTTACCACTCTATATTTTCTGGGTCTGATGCAGGCTTAAGCAAGCAGCCCATGATGTACAATTAAAGATCCAAAATGAGAGTGTGCAGCATTTTAGCAAATGTAAGAATTTTGGAACTGTTTTCAATGGACAGCAGGAGCACAGCTGAACAATAACAGTGGGAATAGAGATGGCCCAGATCAGTTTCTTTATGATGAATATCATAATACTTAACAAAATCTGAAATAGGCTTTGTGAAAGCACATTGTACAGTGGCAATGCATCCTCAGTTCCATTGCATTGCATGAAATCGTGGATTTGAACACAGGCTACTAGAAAATATGTCACTATTTGAAATGTGGATTTATTGGAAGATGTCAAAATTTTCTTCACTTAAGAATATGATTGATAAAGAACTATTCAGATGAATGAACAAAGATCAACAAAATGTAAGACATATAAAATGCAATGCAATAAAATAAAATAATTAAAAGGGTAAAAATCAATGGGAAAGGAAGTCCAGGAAGGAGAACTTATTGGCTGAAGACCCTTGGAGATTGGTTTGGATGCACCATAACTTGATTGCTTAAAGGTGCTTTTATTCCCAGTCAGTATAATCATGGTGGCATATAATTCCCAACATGGCCAGAAGCAGACAAAGGAACAGACTGTAAAGTATGCCAGTGAAGAGTTACGGCTACATATAAACATATCTAGGCCAGAGGGAATAACCAGATTTACCTCACAGATGTTCCAGACATATCCACTCTTTACCAGGATTCTTTAAACATTTTCTTTAAGAATAATTATTTTCCTACTTGAAAGTATGCAGAGAAATGTAATTGATTTAAATATAGAAAGGGAAGGGAAAATATACAAGGGTTTTCTACCTCTACAGCCACAGAAGTCCAAATAGAATTGATTGTAATAAAAAATGATACCCTACTAATACTTGCCTCTCTGGAGTGATTTAAATTTTAAGCAAAACTTAATTATGTAAGATGCTGCTTAGCATCTTATATAATTTACACATAAGGTACCTTTTTGTTTCTTATATTATTTAAAGTTTAAATAATTTATCTAAATTGTATTAAACTTTACATAATACAAGACACTAAAGTATCTTACATAGTTAGGCCTTGAGGCACCATGATTCCTCATAGCCACATGTCAAACATGCACCCTGCCAGTGATCCCTGGGAGAAGGGGTATTGTGGGGAGATACAATATCTCCCCACAATCTGGAAGAACCTAGGCTCTTAAAAGTAGCACCTCAGTCAGATCTCAGGCTGTTACAGGATAGCAAGCATTAAATTGGAGCCAGGCAATCCAAGGGTCCTACCTGCATTTAAACTCATCTGGATAATAGCCATGGGTCACTTAGTCCATTGAGGTTAATTTGACCAGGGAGCACCATTTCACCCCTATCTCTTCATTTCCTCAGGGGCGGGAACGGTGCATTTTGAAATCTAGCAGCTTTTCCGTATATGTTGTATGAAGAAATTGAAAAACTGGGTGGCATGGAACATAGAAGCATCAGTACTTCTTTGTGAGTGCCTGGGAAGCTGGCCTAGAAGGCAGAGGTCAGTACCATTAATGAACAAGAGGACAATTCACACCTTCAATTGACCTGTTAATGAACTGCTGCTTCCATGCTTATCGGAGGGGATCAAAAGCCAGTTCTCTTCCTTCAAGGGAGCTATGCAAGTTTAAGCTGTGGGAAAGGAAGAGGAGAGGAAGATGCTTTTGTGTTTGATAAACATAAAAGAACATTAAGATGTTGATTAATGAGATGTCGATTACATATTTATTGTGTAAAATGGTTTAGGAAAACTAGTTAAACAGCCTAACCTATATCTCAAGAAAAGGTGCACTACTCACCTGCTGCCTCTCAATACCTAGAAGGGGCTCAGTCTGACTCAGAAGGAGGGAACTGTGTCCATTTGCCATCCTATGATGCTGTGCTGGGAAAAGATGTACTCTGTTCATGTCCCAGAACTATGCTATGACTCTGCTAAGGTATGAGTATCAGGTAATCTTCCTTAGCATGTTTCCCTTAGTATTCTTTGTATCTTTCTGCAGGTGTCTATGGCAATTTTTTGGTAACTTTTAAAAACTTTTGTCCTTTTAACCATTTCCCCCCTTATTAATAAAATACTGTACAAATATCCTTTCAAGCAGCTATCTGAATTTTTGGCTAAGAGGGTTTGTGGTACTAAAACTCGGTTTTGCCTTGACCAAGCTAGTGGGACTTTGGGGGTTTGTGTGGGTGTGATGGCAGCTCTTCCCTTGAAAGGAAGGCACCATGCTTTCCATGCCTAGCCTTGTAGATATTGTTTTGCACTCCCTGCAAATGCTGCTAGACTGAATAAACTGGAGTAAATTGGAGTTTTGGGAGTAATATGGTCTCCATCAGGCTCCACAGTGATCATCATCACTGACTCTTAACTAAGTTGACCCACATCAGGAGAAACAAGAGAAGTGCAGCGAAGTGGCTATAGCTTTGAATGGGATAACATCACACATTGAAATCTGGAATTTGATCTTTTAAAAATGTCCTAGATGTCTGGATTCAATTTTGATTGCTGTTGCCCATCTTGCTACTGCTGAAATACAAAGACTATTCTTCTCTGGAAGAGCATACATAGATTCACAACCTACTCATAATATTTGCAACTCTATCTATCCATGAATCATCACCTGTCATCTACCTTTAATCTATTTCTTGTCCCTTTCTCCAAGGACTTAAAAGTAGCATACAAGGGAACCATTCCCCATGTGGAACATTCCCCATTTCATCCCCACTATCATTGTGTGGTAACTTCAGCTGTTATGTTACATTACAGAGCTTTAATGCTCAGACTCATTTCCATTAATTAAGTTTAGTTCTTCAATTTCAGCTCCATGGTCAAGTGCAGCTCCATAAGTGTCACGTACCCCCAGTGACCCCTGTGCGTTTTGCCTCTCACACACATTCACCTTTGGACACGACTTGTACTTTTCTACTTTTTCGCTGCCACCAGAGGATATAATCCTCACTATATTAATTAAGAATCTCACACCCTTGCTGCCAACTAAAACAAGGTTTATTTTCATTCAATAAATATGTACAGTATTTCATTACTTATAAGCTTGCTTGTATTCAGTTACTTTAATCAAGGTCTCAATATATTCTCTGTCTATGTGCTTCTAATTACTTTTAACTCTTTAATATTTTGTAACAAACCAACTGTCCATTGTCCTGTCTAAACCCTTCACAGTCTTCTCTCTGACTGTCTAAACGCTTCATCTTTTCCCCAACTCTCTCTCTCTGTCTCTCTAACTGCCTCTCTGGCACTCCCAGTTCCCTTGACCCCACCCCTCCTGTCCTGTCATAGGCTCCTGCACTGGAGCTCTCAAATGAGTGACTTGTGGGCTGTCCGCCACAGGTATTATCTTACCTGACAATGTTATATGTTTATGCATTACATCACACTTAGAGGTGTTGTAAGAGACAAGGGTCTAAAAAAGAGAATAAATAAGAATAAATACCTAGGTAGTTCTGGAAATACGTGGCTATTAAAGCAAGGAGTATTGGTTACATCCAGTATTAGTTTGAAATGGAATAGACCAATTGAAAGCATTGTGAAGTGTTATTAACAAGTACCACTCATTTCAATCAATCTAGTTGAATTAACATTAGATTCTGCCCTGTGAAGTGGTTTGGCATGGATTGTAATGGATCCTGAGTATGACATCTGAATGACACTTAAGGGGAAAGAGAAAAAATATACTCCAACAACAACTAGAACTTAAAGTATAAAGCAGCTCTCTCCAAATTGAAAACAACTCAATAGTCATTGGGCACAGAAGTGTTAAACCTGTTGCCCACAGAGGTATATCAGACTAAAAGGTTTGTCCTTTGTTAGAGGCAGAAAAGTATCTTATGTACACTTTGTGTGCAAAGAGAATTCTGGAACTTAAAAGATACAATAAATTTTCTAAATAATAATAAATATGAACCAACCCACAAAAAATTGGAAACAAATAGTGTAATAAAAATGTCTACCGTGAGAAATTTTAACAATTGCAGTTTGATACAAAAGTCGAAAGAGGAAATATTTTGGAAAAATTCTCACAAGAGAAATTAAGAATTTGGGGGCTTTAGCTATTAGGCAACTGAGAATTATGTATTCATTTATTTTTTGTCTTTCAGTGGGCCATTATCTCTGTGACAGCTGGGAGCCCATTTTGCCTGCCCTTGCCTTCCCCATTCTGGTTGAAGCCAAGCAGACTATTTCATAAAATAAAGCCTTTGGCAGGGCTTTTTCAGATCAGGAAGGGTGGCCAACCACAGAAACTGCAGAGTGATCAAGAGAGAGCTAATACAAAGGAAAAACAAGACCAGCATCCTCAGCCACCTTGCAGTATTAAAGCAAGCTCATAAAATCTAGGAAAAAGACATACTAAGAGTCCACAGAAATTGACATGTCTTTCATGGGAAATTGGATGACAAATTATGCACAACGCTAGCTTTAGCTTGTTCCTGAAGCTGGTCATAACACTGCTCACCCTCGTATCTGCTACAAGGCTGACAGATGCCTTGTTAAAAGACAAAAATGTATCCACAGTGACTCCTCCAAATGTAACATGCTTGGGAAAGATACTGAACTCTTAAGAATTTGTCCAAATTTCTCAGAAGGTATTGTTCACATTAATGTTCTGAGATGTGTTCCTTTCAGACTGTCCTAAAAATGGAAAGCAGATTTGAACAATTATTTCCCAAATTTTTATTTTGGGGGTGTTTACCTCACCAACACTAATTTTTAAAGAGACAATGACAGATAACATCATTACAATTTTACTGTAATGAGCAATGTTTACCTGCCATTCCTGAAACACTGCTTTTTGAGGCCACTTGGCAAAATTTTAATCTCTCTCTCTCTCTCCCCCCTCCCCTCATTTAGTGATAATAAGGGCAATGCTTCCTGAGAGAGGAACTGAATATTTCCACAGATCTTAAAGGTCGTTGCCAAGTTAACAGCTTGTGCCCAAATACATTCTCTGTTCTGGTGCCATGTATAAATTTATAAATATTTGCCATGTAGTCCTTCTCTTACGTCGGAGGAAGTGGACATATCCACGAATGTTCACATTGAAATATAGTAGTTAGTCTTTAAGGTGCCATGCTGTTTTTGTCTTCTGTTTTTTCTTTTTCTTTTCTTTTTGCCTGATGTGCTAATAATAAGTAACCTCTCTAAAAATAATAAGTAATATACTATAGATTTCTTACTCAGAATAACATCTTGTGCTTTGTCATGTGCATGTGCACTCTGAAAACAGATTTATGGAGGACCCTAATGAGAATCCTAAGTATAGCATTTTAACTTGGCATTTTGTAGTTTTCTCAATGGTGTACAATACATATGCTCAGAATGTGTTGTCTGCCTTACAAGCGCTCTGCAGAGTTATCATACATTGCCTGTGCAACGTCCTGTTCTTACATGTTTCTTGGACTGAAGTTGAGCTGCTCCATCCCATGCATGTATTTGCTGGTGCAGCAAAACTTGGGAAGTTAATGCTGTAAGTAAGCTTTGCATACAAACAAAACCTTGCCCTCAATGACAAAAAGATTCTGTTATAATTGTCCTACCAAATCATGCCCATGGAGTTAATTACTTCAGAGAAGGACAACTTGTACTTCATAATTGTTTTATGGATGTCTGATTGTTGTTTGTTGCATTTGCAATACTGGCTGCCTTGTATTTTCTTGCAGGAGAAAGTAGAAAGATACACGAATGAGCTCATCATTTGCAAAAGAAAGCGACACACATGAGCATGCAGATGCACATAGACAAGTATCATACCCTCTGTTTTTGATGTTCAGAAGGTGTGAGCATTGCTGCACATGCAGCACTAAGGGGAGGTATCAGAAGATGGGAGGAATCCACTGTTTTATACATATAGAAAAGTCTGAAGGAACAATACATAACATACTTTGAAACAGAAAATAAGGAGCTTATCTACTTCCACCCATCCATTATCCTATGGGAAATCAAGCTACATGTGGAGATCTACACATTCACACCTTACTGATATGCAGATAGAAGAAAAAAAATCATACAAACGTGTCCCCTCAGAAGAAGGCAGATATTACCCTCCCTCTCTCCCTCTATATGTGTGTGTGTGTGTGTGTGTGTGTGTGTGTGTGTGTGTGTGTGTGTGTGTGTGTGTGTGTGTGTGTGTGTGTGTGTGTGTGTGTGTGTGTGAGAGAGAGAGAGAGAGAGAGAGAGAGAGAGAGAGAGAGAGAGAGAGAGAGAGAGAGAGAGAGAGAGAGATGGGAAAGGTTATGGTTAAGAAAACAGCCCTCCCATGATTTTATCCAAATGCCTTTCTTAACTGCACTAAGGAACAATCAGCTGAATAACACTTAATCCTTACCTCTCCTCTTCTTTTCCTCTTTAGCTCTCTTACATATGCATGTGCATGGACCAATGCATATATGGTGATATCAAGTGTATATGTATATGCATTGGTCCATGCACATGCCTATACATATACCCTTAATTTCACCATTTTTTATTCCTCCTCTTTTCTTTTAATTAAATTATTAACAAGACTGGGTCAGAATATAAATGAAAGAATTACCCTGACTGACCTCCTTGAAATGCCATTAAAGTATGTTCTACTTTTGAAGAGAAACATCATAACTGCATTCTGGAAGTATCAAAATTTGCAATTTAAACAATTCAAGGCCATCAAAGCATTAAGAAATGAACAGGCAAGGCTGAACCATCAGCTTCAGCTGAGCACTGCTCTTTGCAATCTGGAAAATAATCCAGAATAACTGCAAACAGATTTTTTTACCCCCAGTTGTACCTCCATTCCTGCCATGAAGAGAACTTTCCTCCAGTTTTGAGTGAGATGGTTATAAATTGCTAAATGCAACTTGAAAATAATGGTAAGAAAAACACTCTTTGGAAATGAAGATTCAGATCTATGGCTTGTTTAGCTGATATATATAGGTGATCTCTAATTGTAAATGCCATGTCAATGGCATCTATAAGAGCGTCCCCAACTTCATTTTCTCCCTTATTGGAGCCTCTTCTCTTATACGGAATATACAACATGTTTGTACCATAGTAGCCTTCCATGGCATTTGTGTCATAAAAATCTTGAAATTTTCCTGCTGTTTATACATGAGTGCTAAATCCTTTTGCAAAGCATAAATCACTTTACAATGTGCCCCGCATGATGACAATAATCCATCCCATTGAAATCACTGTTTAGCAAAATTGTCGTTATGCGAAATCCGTTTCCCCATTGGAATGCATTGAAACCCATTTAATGCATCCCAATAGGGAAAATACCTCATTGTCCAGCAAAGATCGCCCATACGGAAGCCATTTTGCGAGCGCTGATCAGCTGTAAAAATGGCTGTCCTGTGAAGCATGGGTCCGGAAAACACAGGGCAGCCATTTTGCGAAGCCAACGATCAGCAGGAAAAAATTGTCGTCTTGTGAACAAATGGTTCGTGAAGCATGGACCAAATCATTGTCGAGCGAAAATCCCCCATTGGAATGACTGTTTTGCGAATCGCTATAGCGATCGCAAAAAGTCATCATTATGCGGATTCATCGTTTAGCAAGGTCGTCGTCTTGCGAGCTACCACTGTATATCTGATTTACTTGGGACATGAATAGAAACCTTTGTGAATGAGAACATTTGTGCAACCTCCCAATTTAATCTTAGAAAAAGATGCTGTTAAGGCAGCACACTGTCAACTTGCTGTAACTCTCAGTCAAACTTGTGAAATAGTTTGGTTTAAAATGGCATGGGGATGTGTAGACACACCATCAGCTGATTGGCACAGTGCCAACCAGCCACTGCATGCACCAGCACTTGTTCTGTAGCTGCCATTTGCACATGTCTGGAGGATCATTAGAGGGGACAAAAGGGTCAATTAGAGGAGATGATGGAATATACTCTGGCCTCAGTGGCATCACTGTGTTAAGCACAGTCTGAAAAGGGAAGGTGAAGCATCTGGTATATATGGGAAACAGACAGAAATTAGTATTTCCAAAGTGGTATCATAAGCCTTTATATGTTCACAGGGAAATACATCTCACTGCATTTCAGGAGGTTCATTTACTGGTGATCGTCAATAGAATTGTTGAGGGCACACAATTATTGTTATTACATTATGGACTAAGGATAAGAAAAATGTGTTACTTTTGCATTTTCCCAAATTCAAAGGATTTTTTGTTTTGTTTTGTTCAGCCCTTAAGTACCTTCCGTCCCAAATATGAACAGGTCATGTATGGTGGGTAAAGGTAAAGGTAAAGGTTCCCCTTGACAATTAGTCCAGACATGTCCGACTCTAGAGCCAGCATTTGTCCGTAGACAGTTTCTGTGGTGACACGGCCAGCGTGACTAGACACAGAATGCCGTTACCTTCCCACCGAGTTGGTACCTATTTATCTACTCGCATTTACATGCTTTTGAACTGCTAGGCTGGCAGGAGCTGGGAAAAGCGATGGGGGCTCACTCTGGTCTTCTGACCTTGCAACACAGAGGCTTCTGCGGTTTAACCTGCAGCGCCCCCACGACCCCTCATGTCTGGTACATTCTTCAAAAACAACAGTTATGAAATTCCCTTCCAGTTCCACCAGTCAAATGTAACAGGCTCAACAGCTCCTCCTAGCATGGTGAAGACCCTATAAATGTTCTTGACAGAGACCTCTGACATTTAGCCTTAAGATAAATGAATACACCTGGATTTATACCTAAGAGATAAGCATTTAAAGGTCTGCTTCTGGATGGTTAAAATTGTCATTTGCATTTTCTCCTCCATTTAATTTGTAAAATTGATGTGCTTTACATCTGGAATATGAAGAAATAACTGAATTTCAATTCACTATTATCCAAAGCAGGATGAAATGAAATTGTTTAATTTCAGTCTGTCCTTTGGATGCAGTGAGAAATGCAGCTTTTATAGATACATGGTTGCTTGCACTATAAGCTCTAAAATTGTCTACAGTAATGGGTAATTAAATTTCTTTGTAGCCCAGGCACCGTTTCTATGAACATATTTAATTGTTTCTGGAAATAAAACTGCAGCATATTAATCCTCAGGTCCTGCTAAAAAGTGGTGTCATGGGTGAATATTAATCTTAACTGTACTTTTGCAAGGGTAAAAAGTTAAGAATGTCCATTTACTAATACCCTAAACTATGTGGGATATAAGCTTGCATACAGATTTCCAATATGGCCTCTAAATCTTTAGGTACCAATATATTTTGAAAAATAAGTGCTTTGGGTTTCCACCACAGATCTTATTCAGCATAAAATATTGTATGAAGTACACAAGTTGCTGCCAAGTTTTCAGATTTATATACCTTATACAGTAGTAAAATGGACTGAGGATAATAAGTCTAATACAGTTACCTCAGAGAGAAAAAGAAATAGAGCAGAAAGGATTGCCTAGTATTCAGCTTTAAACATTCTGACATTGTGTATAATTTGAGGAATGGCTACCAACAGCCAGCCAGAAATGAGAGGCCAGGCTTATCTTGTCTTCAGCTGACAGGGAAATGGTCTTGAAATGCATGTGTTTAACATACTTATAAGTTGATTTCCTGCACACTTTAATCACCTTACTGTGTATGAAAGAGCACTTAAAACAACAAGGGGGTGGGAAAGTATAACTTGCATGTAATTATATGTGTTGTGTATGGAAAGAAAAGCTGATAATGGAATCCCTTCACTCACTCTTAGCTTACGTATGCAGCTCAACTCATAACCCTTAACAATCAGTCATAAAGCCAGACAGAATAGGAACATCTTCCATCCCAGAGTAGCTGTGTGAACTGCTCATCATATTACCAAAGGTAATGGTTGTATTATTGCAATGCATATTTGCAATGATTGTATTTACCAAAGTTTATTTTTGTATGAAAGAGCCCAGGATCCATAGGTTTCTCCCTCCCTCTCCTTCACCTGTGAAGCCATGAGGAGGAATTAAAACTGATGTGCCTATTTGTACGTGTAAGGCCCCTCCACACAAGTGAGGACTCTGATGGAACCAGTTTTCCTCTTTCCATGGAGACACTCTCTATGTATACATCACTGAGTTTGCACAATCCTCTCTGATGCACTCTGAACAAATGGACAGGATGCCAGGGACATCAGTAGCAGAAGGCAGCCCCTGATGCTCTCATGGGTAGGGCAGCAGAAGTTTCTGGTTTCTCCAAACATAGCAGCTTCAAATTATGGTTGATAATTCATACTTGTTCAGGTACACCAATGTTAAAGCTGTAGGAAAATTACAACCCAACATGCTTTTCCTTTAACATTTGGCATCAGTGAGCACTATGCCCTCTACCTGTTACTAACTTAGCTTCACACACACACACACACACACACACACACACACACACACACACACACACACACACACACACACACACACACACCTCAGAATCCTTGAAACTGCTCTTGCATCCTACTGTTTCTTTGTTAGCCACCTTTCCTATGTCCTCTAATTTCTGCTCTCCAAAGATAGTCATAAAGATATCCCGCTACATTCTCTGCATAAAAGGAGCTAAGGCATACACTGGGAGTAAAAGTGTTTTGTTTTCTTTAGGCAAGAAGTATCCAGAATTATCATTTTCCCTTCCCAAAGAGAGAGGGTGAGTCCAGGCACATCTCCATGTTTTTCTCTACACCAGAAAGGAAATAACCACATTTTTAATTCCTTCAACAGAAACTAACATTTCCCTACCACCAGCAATAGAGATGAGAACTTCACTTGTGGAC
Organism: Pogona vitticeps; assembly: GCF_051106095.1. NCBI lineage: Eukaryota > Metazoa > Chordata > Lepidosauria > Squamata > Agamidae > Pogona > Pogona vitticeps. The sequence continues at coordinate 253,051,581 of NC_135784.1, read as the reverse complement.
ACTTCATCACCAACAGAACTCTGTGCTAGTCTACTCACAGAGTACTCCACATTCTCACCACACCACAACCTAAATTTGGATTTCTCTTTCAGACCATATTAGGAAGAATCCTGCTGGCTCAGACCAAAGGTCTATCTAGCCTAGTAATCTGTTGCCACAGTGGCCAACTAAATGTGCATTTTTGAGAAGTTCTGTTTGGGAGATTCATCAACACTCTTGAGCAGGATCCTGTTCTTCAGGAAAAGTAACAGAAAGATATGAGGGTTAATAATATATGTAGTTATGACCTATCATCTTTTTATATAAATGTGTCACCTTTCTTGTTTTCCTGCAGAATGCATACGGCATTTTCTGCCTTCAGGGAGAAAACAACAGAAATCTTGTTGTATTATCTGAGTTCCTTGTCTTCTGCTATTACATACAGCTGCACAGCCTTTGGGGTGAATTCTGAGACTCATAAATGTTCACCAAATCACTTCCTTGATATAATTCTTATTGTTCTCTGCATCCACATACGATTCACTCCAGAAATTAGATCTTTACTTATTTTTCTGAAATAATACAATGAAAGCTTTTTGTGTCATGTCCAGGGGGTGGCTTGTAAGCAAGCATGTTAACAGGCTGTTCAACAGCAAAAGGAAGGTCCTCGGGCAAAGGAACAGTTTTGAGATAAATTTAAGTGGCTTTTTCTTGTCAGAACCTTCCAAGTTGCCTACCATTCTAACATGGTTTCTTTGTATTTTTTTCATGTGCAAAATGTGATCTCATCTGAGTTTTGTCTAACTCTTTTAATGCTTCAAGGCAGGATGGGGGTAAGCTGTGATAGTCCATAACAAAATCAACAAACAATATATACAGGGTAGACACCGGAAATGAATCTGAAGGTAACAATAGAACTATTGTACTTTTCAAAGAAGCAGCTATGTGTGGAGGTCCCCTGCCTGTCTACTGGAAGGGCCGGTCAGTGTTACTTATTCTTTTAATAATGTTCGGAGATACTTTCAACTCCACTGAATGTTTAATAAGGAACTATTTAAGGGGCAAGCTCCCAGTGCGTCTTTGGGTCAGTGTTTCTATGCTTTATCGCCCTCAGTCTCAATTCGCCTCAGGAGGTTCCAAATAATCCTTGGGCTCTCATAGTCACAGTGTGATAGTAGAATAGCTCATCTCTCAGGTCTTATAGCAGGGAATGAGTGGGTTAACCGTCATCCTCTATGCTCAGCAAGAATCAGTCCATTTCTACTTGTGGCAGAGTCAGAGGTCTTTCAAGTCCTTATGTAGCCTCTTAAACTGTCTTTGGTGCCACCACCTGCGCAGTTGCATCTGAGTCGGAGTGCCAGTATCAGGTGATGTCTTGTTGGGTGCAAGGGGTGAGGTAGTCTTTTGCTCCATGATTAACTCAAACTTCTCCAACATAAACCAGAGCACTCAACGTCTACTTCTATGAGGTCTTCAAAAGCACTTGTGAATTTCACAGACGTGGAGAACAAGGGACTGGCTGATATTTCTCTCCATTCTGGAGCATCAGCACAATCCTCTGAATTGCTGTCTTCCTCTTCTTCACTCTTCTCCATCGTGGGCTCTTTCTCTTCTACTTTTACTGCTGCCGCCACATTTATGCTTTCACCTGGGCAAGAAACCTCCTGAGTGGGACTTCTGCAGTTCTCTCTAACTGTTCCTGCCTTTCGGATCTGGTTGCCCCAAATGTTTGGGCAATGGATATTGGTCTTAGATAATGATCTGGGAAAAGGAGCCGCTTGAAGCCTTCCAGCCTTCCAGGGGACCTTGTAGGGGGCAGAGAAGACAGCCAGCTGTGTCTCTGGGCCAAACCTATGTGCTCATGCCATGTTAGACTGCTCAACCATATCCAGACAATAATAAAAACTGAAAGCAAAACCATGGAACACAAAAAATATTGTGGCACCTTGAAGACTAACTTTCTATTTCAGTGTGAACTTTCATGAGGAAGTTGGACGTATCCATGAAAGCTCACATTAAAATATAACAGCAAGTCTTAAAAGGGCAACAATGTTTTTATTTCAATTTTTCTTTCTTGTCTTTTTTTTTGTCTGAACAGAATGATTGACACAAGTGATTAACTGTAAGAATCTTCATTGCATACATATCCTGGTTTCAGTAAAAAGTCTCACACTTTATCAATGAAGAGTGAGGGTGTAGGCTGAGCAGCAGGAGTTTCATTTTTTAACTACTGGATGAGTTGACAATATTAAAACAGCAGCATGTTTAATTCCTAGAGACAATATCTGGTTCCTATACACAAGATTGTAGGAAAAGTTACAGTGGTGCCTCGCTTAACAACAATAATCCGTTCCCGGAAAATCGCTGTTAAGCAAAAACATTGTAAAGCGAAATTAAAAAGCCCATTGAAACGCACTGAAAACCATTCAATGCGTTCCAATGGGCTGAAAACTCACTGTCCAGGGAAGATCCTCCATACGGCGGCCATTTTCAGTGCCTGCATAGCGAGGAATCTGTCCCTAAGCACAGCGGGGAGCCATTTTAAGCACCCGGTGGCCATTTTGAAAACCCAACGATCAGCTGTTTTTGATCATTGTAAAGCGAAAATCGGTTCCCGAAGCAGGGAACCGATCATCACTAGGCAAGTTGTACCATCCCAGGATGCCTCCAGAAGAAGGAAATTGTAAACCATTTCTATGTAGTCTCTATCTAGAAAACCCTGAAGAGGGCCACCATAGTCAGTTGACTTGATGGCACACAATTATTATTATTAAGTAAAAGCTATGAACAGATATAAGCAGATATGTTGTGATTGTTTGGTGCACAAGAAATGTACTTTGCACAGTCTAGAGATTAGAGATGGGCATGAATTTAAAAAACGAATCTCCAAATTCATTTAAAAATCACTAATTTGTCAATTCATATTTGCACAAATCAATGTTCCTCAACAAATACGAATCAATTAATTTTAGTGATTTTTTATTTGTCAATTCATTTGGCAATAACTTGCCTCCCCAGACACCAAAATTGCAGGGAAGCTTCCCCTGACTCTTCTACAAGACTTCTAAGTCTGGTGAAGATTGGGTTTTGGAAATCCAAGTTATATATCCACAAAGAGAGGAGGGCCCCAGGAAAGTTCCCCCCAGGCACCTAGAGGCCCCCAAATCACAGAGACACTTGTACTGACTCTCCTCTACAACCCCTCCAAGTTTGGTGAAGATTAGGTTTCCTCAAGCCAGTTGCTAAAGGGCACTTTCCTGGGGGGACCCAGTTTGTGGGTGTATAACCTGGATGCCCAAACCCAATCTTCAACAAACTTGGAAGGACTGTAGATGTATCTAGGTGCCTGGGGGCAACTTTCCTGGGAAGCCCTTCTTGTGAGTGTATAACTTATATGTCTGAAATCCAAACTTCACCATACTTGTAAGGGTTGTAGAACAGAGTCAGGGGAAGCTTCTCTGTGAATTTGGTGTCTTTAGGCACTTGGAGGTCATTTTATAAGTTTCTGAAGTCAAAAACAAATTGACCAATCAATTCATTGATTCGTCAGAAAAAATATAAATTTATAATCTGTGATTTGTTGATCTTGACAAATCATGAATCAAAATGAATCACCATTTTTCTGACTTGTGTCCATCTCTAATAGAGATTTTAACTGCTAATTAACACCACCAATACTGTAGATAAAGAGGAGACAGACAATGACAATGGGCATAGCTCATTGCTTTCTTCTAACAAAATCCTCATAGCATGACCTCTTGTAAACATTTAGAGATAATACCGTTTCCCCGAAAATAAGACCTAACCTGAAAATAAGCCCTAGTATGATTTTTCAGGATGCTCGTAATATAAACCCTATCCCAAAAATAAACCCTAGTTAAGTGAAACCCCACCTTCCACCATTGTGCAGCATTGTGCAGCAACCAGGAGATGACATGACTATAAAGTAAAACATCCCCTGAAAATAAGCCCTAATGCGTTTTTGGAGCAAAAATTAATATATCCCAGATGATAAAATCAAGACACCTGACACTCGGCATGCACACTAAAAGAATGATGGAGGGTTGAACTCAGGATTAGTTAGGTTTTTTTTTTAAATGGGTTGATTTAGTAAATTTACATTTGTCGGTAAATTCAATCTGCCACACCATCTTCAATCACTGAGCAAAAACTACCAGAGAGGAAGCTGCCATCAGAATGTTGGTTTTCCTTCTAAGTGTCTGGCCCATGCGGAGTTGCCAAGAGACTCATTCCCTTTTAGAATATCTTGGCAACTCCACATGAGCCAGAGACATGGCAGGAGGAACAACATTGCAGATGTGAAGGAATCTCCCACGATGGCCTCTGAACTCTTTAAAAAGTTTAGAAAGATAACAAGAGACAGACAAGAAAAAGAAGTTATGTGGTCTTTGTACATATCCCAGAGATGAGGGCAATATTTATTTATTTATTTATTTATTTATTTATTTATTTATTTATTTATTTATTTATTTATTTATTTATTTATTTATTTGATTTTTACCCCGCCCCTCTAGACAACGTCTACTCAGGGCGGCTTACATAAGTTAAAACACATTAAAACAGCATACAGTATAACATATATAATACAAGGTGGCAAAAGTCAAGAAACAAGAGGGGGAAAAAAAGAAAAAATTACTTAGTTGACTGGGGGGAAGGCCTGTTTGAATAACCAGGTTTTTAGTTGAGTTTTGAAAACACCCAGTGAGGGTGCCAGCCAAATTTCAGTGGGGAGTGTGTTCCACAGCCGAGGGGCGACCACCGAGAAGGCCCGGTTTCTTGTTTTCTCCTCCGGGCCTCTCTCGGCGTCAGTCCCCTCAGCCACCACTGCTGGCTTTGTCGGATGATTCGGGTAGACCTGGGCGGGAGGAGGCGATCTGCCAAATATTGAGGTCCCAAACCATTTAGGGCTTTATATGTGATCATTAACACTTTGAAGTCTTTAATAGATCACTAAAAAGTCATGAACATGAGCTAGCTTTTGACTCCTTCTGAGTCTTTCTCAGTTACAGAATTGAGGCAGTACAGAAAAACTAGAGGTTCCAAAATCTATGGTCAGATGAGTGGGCCAGATTCTTTCTTTACGGCAAGCTCCAAAATGAGGGATACAATGCCCATTCTGAGAGGATCTCAGATTTCACCTCTGGCAATATTGGTTGGAAAGCCCTAACCATAGACCAAGAGTTATGCCTCTGTCCACGGCAAGTGGGAAGAACTTTTCAAATAATGGTAAGTTTTTCCTGGCTTCATAGGAAACATAGTAAGGCAATGTATGTATCTCAGGAGTACTAGAATCATCCAGCCATTGAGATATATTCTGCAAAGCAGTAAAAAGACTGCCAAAATATACAGGTGTTATTCAGTTTATTGTTTTCAAAATGAATTACATAGAACAATAATATCTATCTGTGCAGATAAATATCTAAAGTGATAGAAAATAGCAAGTAGTAGTCAATAAAAGTGTCAGGCATGTCTAACAGACTTGAATATACATCCCACACAGATTATCATACCACCAATAATGTCTAATGACTCATAAAATGTAACCTGAAAAATTCTTTATTCGCTCTCATTTCAGAAATGCTTTCTGACCGAGTCTATCACAGACTCGGTCATTTTTATGCATACACAGCACTGAAAAACAATGAAACTGATTTTTGGTAACTCATGTCAAACCCAGTTATAAACAGCTGATAGCAAATACTTCTGTTTCTCTCAACAAATGCCTTAAAATTATTCACTTTTATTAAAGCTCCTCTGAGGCCAATCAACGTATTATTATTTCTGTTGTTGTTGTTGTTACTATTACTGCTGCTGCTACTACTACTACTATATTGCATTTATTTTTCAGCATTGATGGTGTTTGGAGGCAGACCAAAGCATCAGAAGGCAAGTCCCATAAATCTGCAGGTGAAATTATATCTTTGCAAAATGACTGATATTTCAGTTTTAGGATGCAAAATAGCAGCTATTAGCATATTTTGATAAGCAATAATGTAATAATCAGAATTCCCAGTGTGGTGTAGTGGATAGAGTGATGGAGCAGGACTCTGGAGAACAGGGTTCAAATTCCCACTCAGCCTCGAAAACTGACTGGGGGGAGTGGAACTGGTAAAGCCACTCCTTAAATATCTCATTTAATTTGAAAGCCCCATTAGGGTGGCTATAAGCAGGTTCTGACTTGACAGAACAAAACACACACACACACACACACACACACACACACACACACACACACACACACAGAGTGTAATAACAAATTCAGAAATGCAGAATTCCTTTAATAGACCAGCAAATGTGCACACACATGATATTTCCTTCCTGAGCATGTGTGCACACACATTCACATGCTCCAAATTATGAATGGACGGCAAGTATGGGGGAGGAGGTAGGAATCCGTGGAGAGGGAAGGGAAAAGCCTGTCTTGCATGGCTTGTGACATGCAAACGCAGAAACAACTGTTGTGGCTTTCCTACTACTTCTCCCATGCTTTTACTTTCTATTGGGCTCAGCAATAGAACACTGAAACACACACACACACACACATATACATGTACACATGTGTGTGCACATGCATGTGTATGCACACACACACACAAAGTTGGGTGGGGGAGAAGCAAAATTTTGTCAGGATATTGTGGCCCATAATAGAGAGTGTACTCTTTGCATGTGAACCAGAGTGCATGAACCAGAGTGTTCTATTAGGCATCCATTTCATAATAGGTGTGCAGCCACAAGGTCAGCACATGTAGCTGATGCAATCCTTGAAATGTGTATTGGGCATGATGTAATAATGTCTGAGAGAATACATCCGCTGATGTGCCAGTGATTTGTTGTTCACACTATGTAAGTGCTACACACTCTAGTGCAAAATGGAGCTTTGTATGGACTGTTGCTGCATGAAGTGCTGTCCGTTTGTTTTACTGGTAAGTGTATTGTTTGCTGACTGGTGTACATAGTTCTGCTGTACATATTTTATAAATACAGTGCTGGTGAAGTAATCTACCATCTCTGTGAGTCTCTTTGCTGTTGACCTGGAAGACTGACTTGTTTCGGACCCATCTCCACAGCCCAAATCCCTGACAAATTTTCCAAACTGTATGATGAGTGGGTTACAGGATGGCTCCTTTTTTGGGGGATTTAGAGCTGACACCTTGCGTGCACACAGACAAAGATGGGGACGCAACACTCAAACCACCCAAAATAGGCAAGCAGGCGGGCAAGTGAGAGCAGGTGAGCCAGTCCCTTCTGCCTTGGACAGAGCATGAAGTGGGAAAAGTTTCCTCCCCCACCCAAAGGGCAAAAGAGTCTCGCTATGAGATGGAGAGAGGTTTTGAAGGTGGGGATCATCTGAAGAAACAGGAAACAGCTACCACAGTGGACGGGAGAGGAGAAGATGGTGGGAGTAATCGACAGAGCCAAAAGGAAGCAGTCTGGAAGGGTCCTGGTTGCAGAAAAAGTGCTGGCACCGTGACTCACACAGGATGTCACGGCTAAACCACTGTTGATAAACAAAGATTCTGGAATGACTCCAGTTGCTGAAATTATTTTGGGAAGGAGGATGACCTGATTTTGCTTCTACATTCTTTTAATTTCTTATATTAATGTTCGATGCTTTACCTTTTTTTTTTTTTTTTGCGCTTTCTGTACTTTTGAGGTTGCTTGTTGATGGCAGTCCAACTTATGTAAGGTATATTTTTCTTTGTTACTTTCCAGAAATAAAAAAATTCAGCTTATTAAAAATCAATTGTTTTATCCATAATAACCTGCTTGTTCCAGGACACAATTGCAGTTTCATTTTCTAAAACTGGAGGTGGCTGGAATTTATAATATGTAATATTTATAAAGTGTTATAGAGTATTATTCTTAAAAACAACAGCAACATTTATACCCTGCATTGGCACTAAAATGTAGTGCTCAAGGTGGCTTTCAAACTTCTCAAAGGACTAAAAACAGGTAATACATACCACATTTAGTTAAACATATTTAAAATCATGGAAGCCACACAACTGTAAAAACATTAAAATCAAGTAAACACATTTTAAAAACTTTAAAATCAATCAAAGATACAATTAAAAAAACACAGCAGAGCAGGTTAGGCATCATAGACTAGTCTAAAAATATGTATTTTCATCCTTTTCTTAAAATACAGTGGAAACAGATTGTAACTCAGAAGGGTGGTCCACTCCCATGTGCTCATTAGGCAGGCCTCTAAAACTGTTCATATTTTTAAGAGGGGCTCTTCTGAAAATCTCAGTGACCAGGCAGGCTGATGCGAAGACAGGTGGTTCCAAAGACAGCCAGGCTCCTTCGAAGATTAGAACCATCACCTTGAATTGGCCTGGTAAGCAATTGGCAACCAGTCCAGGTCTTTCAATACCAAGCTCATATACTCACAATTAGAAATGGGCATGAATTTAAAAAATGAATCACCAAACTCATTCAAAAAATTGCTAATTCTTTGATTTGCATTCATATGAATCTATGCTCTTGACGAATACAAATCAATGAATTTTTAGTGCTTTTTATTTGTTGTTTTTTGATCTATAAAAATCTCCTTCTAGGCACCTAGAGACACCAGAATTGCAGGGAAGCTTCCACTGACTCTCCTCTACAATCCCTCCAAGTTTGGCGATGGTTGGGTTTTCCAAGTCAGCTGGTAAGGGACACTTTCCCAGAGGACCCATTTTGTGGGTGCTTAACTTGGAAGTCTGAAACTCAGTCTCCACCAAACATGAGTGGCTTGTACAGGGGAATCAGGGGATGCTTCTCTGTAAATTTGGTGTCTCTAGGTGCTTGGGGGCTATTTTATAGGGCATTGAAGTAAAAAAATGAATTGATGAATTATTTTGTCAATTCGTCAGAAAAAAATCATAAATTTGTAATTTGTGATTCATCAACCATGATGAATGTATTGTGTTACTACAGTACAAGGAACTAATATGTGTTACCATAATTTTTTTACTAATTTTTAAAGCCTTTTAAAATGCTTTTACTGCTTAAAATGACTAAATTGTGGGCACGTGCTTTGGACACATCATGAGAAGGCAGGAAAAGACAATCATACTAAGAAAAGTGGAAGGCAGTATGAAAAATTCCCAGTTGGTGTAGTGGAAAGAGTATCAGACTAGGACTCTGGAGAGCAGGGTTCGAATCCCCGCTTAGCCTGGAAAGTGACTGAGAGAATGGAACTGGTAAAACTACTCCTTAAATATCTCATTTAACTTGAAAACTCTGTTAGGATTGCTACAAGTCGAATCTGGTGGAACATCTATTGTGGGGTGAATTGACTCAATAAAGGACACCCTAGTCTTTAGTCTGCAAGTTCTGATTAGGGCTGTTAATGACAGTGCCTTTGACCAGTCATTAATTAATTTTCATGATAAGTCAGAAGCAATTTGATGGCACAGTGCAAAAACAATTATATAATGTTTTGGTTGCTGCTGCTGCTGTTTTGCTTTTATATGAGACATAATGATTGTCACCGAGAATAAAATCCACCAGTCCACTATGCTTAACTCCATTTTCATTCTTTGTGTGTCCCATACAACGAACGCCTGGCAGTTATACAGGAGAAAATCCTGATTCATTGCAACCCATTAACAAAATGTCTTGCATTAGTAATTCAGTTATATCCAGGAATTACTGTGGCTTTTGCATTATACTTTTTTTCAAAACAGTGTTCTTCTTTATGTAGCTAAATTCAATTAAATAAGAAATTTCTCCTGAAAATAATTTTCCTTTTCAGATCTTCTATAGGATATCTAAGATTTTCCCCATTAAATGCAAGCACTGATTACCTCAATTATTTTGCAGAGGCTGTAGCAAGAGTCATCCAGCTTACATTTATTAATACTGATCCATTTTTCTTTCCATTCCACTGATAACAAGCACTGAGCATTCTGTCTTCAATTAGTGTGGACCAAAGTATTAGCTCCACTCTCCTGAGGGTCAAAGTCTGGTTTTCAGATATCATCTACTCCCAATTTAGCAAATGACAAAACCAAAGAGTATAGCTGCTGTGCCCCCTCCTCTCACCCCTGGAGAACAACAGATGGCAATATGTTGCTGGCATTAATCCCAGGTTGTACGAGGAAGTTGTGTGCGAACTTGGCAGTGATGCCTTATCTTGGCACCTTTTGAATTTTTGTTGTTTTCTACTTTGTTAAGAGAATTGTAGGAACGGCATGGCTTTTAGTTCCTATCTGTGATTTGCCTCCTGTATGGTAGCTCATTAAAATGGCATGTAGCATTTCGTGCATTTGTGTGCCTTTTCTTCTTCCATGCAGAGAAGACCCAGCATGGTTTGAGAATATTGCTCATTGAGATGGCAAGGATAGTTACAAGAGTTGCCAGGTCAACAACATCCTATTCCCCAAGATTTCAAGGCCAAAACTACAGGCTAGGGAATGGACCCTTACAAAGTCACAAAGGTGGGGGAGCCAAGGGGCTTTGTGCCACTGCTGCCTCCACTGGTATCAAGAAGTTCTAGGAATCATAATGCCGTTGTTCTACTTCATGATGCTGATGCTCCAAATGGGATGAAGGGCCTATCAGCTACAGTGAGGTGAGGGGGCGGGGAGAGAACTAGTGTGTGCGTTCATTTGGACCCCTCATGCTGTTTAAAGCAGCAACAACAACAAAACACAAACATGCTGAGCTGGTAAGCCCTGATGGTGATGATCATTAGGATCACGCTATCTTCTTGTCCAGTGTTGTTCACATTGAAATTGATTTCTCTGTCTGAAGACCCAGAGAAGCACAGCAATTTGCCGAGACTCTAGATAGTGCCCTGAGACCTGGCAACTAGAGATGGGCATGAACTGCCAGTTTGGGGATTCATGCCAGTTCGTCCTTTGGACAAACAAGTGTTCATCAGTTCCCAACCCCATCTCCACTGGTGGGCTCCCACTCAGAGGCAGCACTTCCCAGCTTCCCTCTAATGATATCTTTTTCCAGAGCTGAGATGGAAGCTTTAAAAACAAAAAAAGAGAAAGAGACTGTGTGGAGACTAGGAGTGCTCAGTTGAGGCGACCATCCCTGTGAGTGCCTCCTTGCGTTAGATCAGGCAATCACACTGGCAGAAAGAGGACAAAAGATATTAGCTAATTTATGTCAGGTTGGCACAGATGAATTTGAATTAAAACCTGGTGATTACATAGCATATATCTCAATGTGGGAAAACCTATTGTGGAATCATCTTTTTTGAGTGGGCAATCTTCTTCTTTTCTTCAGCTGTTGGAACGGTTGAAATCTTCTGAATGGGTTGACGTTGCTTCCATCCACTTTGTGCAAGTGTGATCATCTGTTCTGATACAAAGGGGCACCCCCTGGGGGTGTCAGTTCCTCTCAACTGAATGCCCCCAGTCTCCACAGTTTCTTTTAAAAATGGTTTCAACTCTCAATGCTGTAACAGAGTTTTTCTATGGCACATAGGAGAACTAAATGAACAAAGAGAGAGGGATGGAAATTGCCAATTAACATCTTAGGACAGTTTCTCCTGTTGGAGCTCCATACAAAGAGATCTTTCTGCCTATGCCTTGCTGACTCTTGCAAACTGTTTTCTGGACAGCTACAGCGATTCACCCAAGGAAAACCTACTTGATAAACTGCAAATGCACTGCATTTCCCCTGCTGTGTAATCATATCCTCAGTTACTTTTAAAAAATCACATGTGAAAGCTGCTGCACAGGGCATGTAATGAGCCTACATCTGAAGCATGTAATATTCTTTCTCTACTGTTTACTGATGCTACATACATATAAACAATAAAAGCAATAATCAGAATTCTGCAGAAGCAGGATTATGGGATTATTGGTTATTGAAATACAATCTTGCATAGCTTTGGTGTACCTTTCTTATTGGAAAAAGGATTTAATTACAAGTAACTTTGTCATTTGTAACTAATTATTTCTCTCACACACACATACACAGAGGAAGTTAGGGAAAGTTTTAGACAGATACATATGTTAGTGGTAAAAGAACATAAACTACTTACATTAGGAAGAATTGTTTAAGAAAAAAACACAACATTAGCATTGAGATTTTATAAATTGTAGATTGATACAGAAGTGGAATGGAGCATATTTATTACTAAACACACAATGGCTCAGTAATACACCAAATTATCCATTGCAAGTATGAGGGCAAAAATATTGATGAATGAACAAACATTCCCTCTTTTCAGGGTTTTGGAGTAGGGCAAGCTTACTACTGTGTACTACAATATTAACTGTTTCTTCCCACCCAGCATTTTTTTTAAAATTGTAACTAATCATGATGAACCAATGCCAATTTAGTAATTTGGGCGGGGGGGGAGTGGATCTGAAAAGTAGCTCCATCTAAGTCCTCCCCTCTTTGTACTTTCCAATTCATAAGCAGTTGAGGATGAAACTAGACAATGTGTTTCACTTATACTTAGAACCTGCATCAGTTAAAAATTCCCAGTTCTTTTTCCCCCCTTCACATCATTATGTTGCATTTCAGGATGCTTTGTGACTGGTCACTGAAAGATGAACATGGGTTTAATTTACAAGTTTGCTTGCTCAGGCATGCAGATTTGAAGGAATTCCCTTGCTTGAGGATAAACGTTTGCTTTGACCCTCAGCTACAAAATATGTGAGCTGCATTGCAACATGAGAAAAAAATAAGAACTGAAGAATAACCAGATGGCTAAGCAATCTGGTAGTTTTTCCTTTTGCAGTACCATACTGGGATTGCTATTCCTGAGATGCACCACAATTTACGAAAACACAAAGGTATTTGAGACAGAGCCAAATGATTTTTCACCCCTTCAGACTATACTGTGTGAAAAGCTACACCACAAAAACTGATTAAAAACAATAATAATTCACAGTTATTTTCAGATATGAAAGACTTCCTCCTGCATCCCAAGCCTCCCAAGGCTTCCCCAGCTGAAAATATTGTTTAGGGGCATTCTTGTGTTGGAATACTGTGCATGTTGCTTCAGGGTGATCCTCTGGAAAACTGACTGAAATTTAGCTATAATGTCAGAATTAAATGGTTTTTGAACAATTTTTCAAAAACTTGCTTTGCCACTGTTATCACACTGATAGATTATTACCATATAGATTACCCTATTCCCAAACACTTTTTTCAAACTTGTGAAAAATGTACTTTTTATCTATCTTATTAGAGTATTTTGAGCATCTTTTGCCTTGTATGCCCTCTAGTAATATATTTTACCATTATGATTTAAGGTAGTAGGGTTGGAAAATGTCTTAGGAAACATAGTTATTTCATATAGTGCTATTATTGAGTATCTCCCTTTGTTAAAAATATTTGTTTTTCCCATTGCTTGAGATACATTTTCATATTATGTTGCTTTGCCAAAACACACACAACAAAGAACAGTGGCTTAGGTATCTGGTTGCAGAATCAGAAGCTGGGAGTTCAGTTCCTGTCACGTTCCCGGGGGTTACAACAGTAGAGTCCGATAAGCCAGTCCAAAGTCAGGAATTCAGGGAATGCAGAGCCGATATCCAAATACCAAAACCAACTCATACAACACAGTCCAGGGTCAGAGTCCAAAGCCAAAACACACAACGTAGTCTAGGGTCAGAGTCCAGAGCCAAGAGAACACAGTTCAAGGTAGTCAAGAGCATGGATGCAAACCAGAGGTTTGACTTGTTGCTTCCACGGATTTTCAGCCATCTGAGAGCTGTTTGTATAGTAAAATAGCCCCTTGAACTGCTGGAAGCCTTTTCATCCTGTCAGTACTCAGGGCTAGTTGATCGGATGTTTCTGCAGGCAGCCTTCAAGCAATCCTCTGACCTTTAGGTCATAAGTCTTCCCCTCAGCCTGGCCCTCAGCCTGTCTACTGGGGGAGGAGAAGCTGAAGGTGATTCAGGTGTTTGTATTTCTAATTGCTCAGCATTCTCCTCAGCCACAGTTAACCCTTCAGGTTCCAGATCTTTGGCTGCACTCATGACAGTTCCCCACTGCGCCTCCTTGAAAGGGGCTGGACTTGATGACCCAGAGGGACCCTCTGAGCTCTGCAGTTAGCAGTTCCCTAAGAATCTATGTGTTGCTCAAGAGCTGACAAGCCCACACTATCATCCTTCTCAGTCTCCTGTGGAAAACAATGGGAGTTGGGTAGGTTGAGGCACACAGAAAAGGAGGGTTCTTCCCTGTTTTTTTCCAAGCTTAACTGAGGTAGGGGCACTGCACATGGGTTGCTCAAGAGGCTTTATGGGCTGCATCCTTCACTGCTTGCCTCGTAAAAAATTCTGATGAAAGCTTAGTTCTGTTCTACTTCTGTTTGTTAAGTTGCATGAAGTAATTACGATATTTTGTTTCCTTCTTGGAAAAGATTTTAAAAAATACAACATTAACACTTGGCAAATAACTGAATGATTCAGTGCTAAAAAGGAAATGAACAAACCCCAAACAGCAACTGGCTGCTTCAAGCTTTTGTGACAGGTTTGCAATGTAATACTTCATGGCATCATCAGCATAAAATGTCAAAGGAGATTTGCTCACATCTTGATGAGGAAGGTCCTTTTCTTTGAGTTTTGTTAGAGCTACATATTATTTGTGCCAGATTTTCAGAGTCTAGTGTAACAGATTGTGTTGTACAACGAAGTCAGATGTACTAGATGACTGAAATCAATCATCCATCTTGCAAACAGATCTGACTAATTGAGGACTTCCCCCTACCCCTAGTCATTCTTATTACTGGCTCCACTAAAATGGAGATAAATATGATGAAATACCTTTAACCATCTTTAGTCCCAAGGCCCACTGGTTAGTATGTTTCCTTATCTTTCAATGAGATATGAATCAGATAGCTCTTCAAACCAACAACAAATAGAAACAAACAACTAATAGAAAAGTGTCCTTCAATTGCCCCCCTCATGTTTTTGCCTTGACTTTATATTGCATTATAATTTTGATACTAAAAATGTCTAGCAAATTTGTTAACTTTTAGACTTTCAGATGAGCCACAAAATACAAAGTTGCCCTGGAAACCCTGGCTCTGTTTTTGCTTATGAAAGTAATATTGTTTTTAAACAGCTGGACCCACCTGGGTATTTTACCATGCCTCATTCTTCTTATAAATGGTCTTTCTTTTGGCAGTTCCATCTTTGTTAAACTGTAGTATTCCAGTTTTGACTTCCCCTAATTGGTTGAACACCATTTTATTAAAAATGAAAAAAATTGTTCTCCAATGAGAATAAAGTCAGATAAAGCAAGAATATATGTGCCTATGGAGGATTTAACTAATCCTTTTCTTATCTACGGCTTTACAGAGTCTGCATATGTTTTAATGCTCTGATTACCTGTCTAATACTAAAAGGAAAATAATTGCATTGTGGGCTGGTTCTATTTCAATTTTTACAATTGAAAAATATTGAAGGGCAGGATTTACTGTATTAACAGGACAATTACATGAATTTCTACTCAGAATAAAATCCTGCTGAGTTCATTGGTACCAGTTCCCAGGGAAGAGTCTATATAGCCCTACTTTCTTCAATCTCACCCCTTCTCCAAGTACTTTGATTGGAAGTACAGGTTTACTCCATTGTTTGCCCTTCTGTTTAACCCTGTAAGGCAAATCAGGCTGAGAGGTACATCCTATTCGTATTGCACCTGAAATCATGTACAGGGCTAGAAGGGTGGTGAGGACATGGGATTCACATACAGTGGACCCTTGACTTACAGACGGCTCGACTTACAGACTTTTTGAGTTACAGACTTCTCTGGCCGCAAAATTTAGATTCGACTTGCAGCCGGAGAATCGACTTACAGACCAGAAAAATCCAAAATGGAACGAAAATAGAATAAAACTGCCAGTTATGGGATTAATTGGTTTTCAATGCATTGTAGGTCAATGGAGATTCGACCTACAGACTTTTCGACTTGCAGCCACCATTCCAATACAGATTAATTCCGTAAGTAGAGGGTCCACTGTACACCGTGCCCCAGCATTTCCTTCTTAACTGGAGGTCGCACAAGACTTCTCACCAGGAACACTGAAATCTGAAGCAAAGCCTTCAAGTGATGCTTATCTTTCAGCCAAACATGCTTACAGGAGCCTCATGGCGCAGTGGTTAAACTGCTATACTACTGCTAAAACTGTGCTCACAATCCCAGGTAGCCAGCTCAAGGTTGACTCAGCCTTCTATCCTTCTGAGGTCGGTAAAATGTTCTGTGTAACTGAAGACTCTAGCTTTTCAGGACTTACAATTAGGGAGTCTGAGATTTACTGGGCTATAAATTCCATAGTTCTCCATTCTGGGAGTTCTACCTGTCAGACAAACACCTAAATGTGCCTTACCTGGGAAAAGAGCCTCAAACAGAAGGTTTTGAGGTTTAGCTAGGCCTAGCTCCACCTAGCTTTCTGTTTAGAAAGAAAGCTCCTAGCTGGTGCTGCGACAGGATCGGGAACTTTGGGCAGAGCTAGGCCTAGTTAAGTTGAAGCCTTTCTACTGGGTGAGTCATATTTAGGTGTCCAGCTACCAGGTACAACTCCCAGAATGGAAAATTATGGGATTTGAAATTTTTTTAAAAAAACAAACCTGTCCCTACTCCTTATCATGCAAACACTTCAAGGCCATTCAGCTGGATATATTTATGGGTTCTGCTTCAGCATGTTGTGTTCTTCACAAGAAGGTATTAATGGCTTCTAGACAAGGTGTGATGTGGAACTTATGTAACCCTGTCCTTACTACATATTTTATCTTGTGCATGGTTTCTGGTATAATATCACTATAGGGCCACTAATAATTTGTAAAGCATTATGCAGTGAGCCTTGCTGGCTGAGTGGGAAGCTGAAGCTTGGTTTTTACTCTAGCATTTAATCTATTTTTCTATGAAACACAAGCAAACGTTGTCAAACACTATCATTTGTCTTTACATAACATTAGTTATGAGCAAGCCTCCCTCTCCCAGATCAGCTGAGAAAAATCCAGTTTATTTCTCACTCAGAACAGCAGTTTTGAAAATGATTATTTCAGCAATAACTCCAAGAATCCCTTCAGACAGCCTCCAAACCCACAGCTATCAACCTATTAATATCCAAAGCCAATCTCACTGTTGCTTATCATCCACCGAGATTTAGCAGGCAGGAAGGGGCAAGTTCTCTTTCCCAAGCATCTTCTTTATTTTATTTTAAACTTCCCCTCCTAGGCAACTAATAACACTCCTGTTATTTATTTATTTATTTATTTATTTATTTATTTATTTATTTATTTATTTATTTATTTGTTTGTTTGTTTGTTTGTTTGTTTGTTTGTTTGTTTGTTTGTTTGTTTGTTTATAACACCTTAATGACAATAAGCTCGCCAACTACAACTGACAATCAAAACAGCAAAAAACCCCTGTCTTATTGCCTATTCATGAAGTTCTTTCAACAGCGCCGCCTTTAGGGTATAAGTAGAACCGCAGGCCTTTCAATTTAAGTGTAGCCACTTCAATCCGACAGAGTTAAATTCCCTAGTGCCAATTCACAGCGAGTGAACGTGCATTTCTCTCCTTGTTTAGCTGCATCCTTGGACTCCCCCCCCCCTTGTGCTCGTTCCTTTTTCTTTCAACAGCTACTGTCTTTCTTTCTTTCTTACTGTTCTTTCTCTCACTGCGCCCAAGGCTCCTTCACCCTTTCCCTTGGCTCACTCCCTCTCTCCCCCCCCCCCAGTCTTTATTTTGTGAAACACTCTTTTGCAGTCAGCAAAAACAGACAAACCAAAAACCATCACCATCTAATACTGGAAACTGCTAGAGACATGAAAAATAAAATGTTTTCAGGCACAGAGTTCCTAGAAGAAGATTCAAAGAGAGCTCTGTAGGAACCAGTGAATAACAGTTGTGTCTTGTTCCCACTAACGCGGGCAGTTTAACTTAAAACTCTCCCTGTTGCTTATGAGATGGAATGAATGCACTGAGATAGGCACACAGCACTAAAAGCTTCCTGCAGTGAAGCCTGAATGTAGCAGGTAATTGCCATGTTAGAGAAAGATAAAATGAGATAATATGTAGGGAAACATTCCTTCAATAGAAAGGTGGCAAAGCAATAAACTGGAGAGCAAACGGGACCCATGAATCTATTTGCTGTCGCAAACTGTAACATAATACATTCAAGATAGTGGGAAAACCTTGGCGGCAGCCTCTTTGTAGGCAGATGGGTTTTTTTAAAAAAGGAAAACAAGAGGGCTGAGTGTGGAAATTGCAGTGTGTGTAGCTCATTCTGGAAGGAGTACCTGGAAAAGAGTTATCTGGCTTTGCGAACTATATAACACAAATCACTAAGATATTTTAGTGATATTTGCCACTTCATAGGTGATTGTAAAAATATATTACTACCAACTTGATAGTTGTTTCTGCAGGAGAGAGGGGAGAAAACCCAGAAGAAAGATATTTCTAATGCAAATGAACATTAGGGCCCTGGCCATTACTCTGAAGTCCTTCCACAGTCAGCCAACGTCCTTTGTAACTCTCCAAGGCTTTTAAGATTTTTAACTGCCATCATTAATTTATTTATTTATTTAGTACAACAAATTTTTTCATACCCTAGTTCCAAAACCTCCCAAAGCAGCTAACCTTTTGCCAATCTGTTTTTGTTTGGACACTGCTTTTATGCAGTTGTGGGTTTTAGTTTATGTGAATTTTTTTATGGTATAAACTGGCATGCTCCTTCTCATTTCTACTCCCTGATCAACCAGGACCCAAGTTTACAGCTGGAGTCTCTGGCCTACATCCCACATTGAGCTGGCACTGCAGCACCAGCATAACAGAAATGTCTTCCCACCCTTCCTTACAGCCATTGACTGCAAAGAAATATCACAACGCGAAAATAGGGCCAGAGGGTTTCCAGCTCTTCAGAGCAAGATTTTGTTGTGTACAGGGAGCTTTGGTCGGTTTGGGAGAATGTCCCTTCCTGATTCTGCTGAACCCAGGTCTCCTAACCCCTAGGACTCTGTCACTCTATCCACTATATTACTGCATGGAAATCAGCAGTTTTAAAATAGTTAACAGCCATTTATTCTGCATTCCAGATTGTAAGCATTGCCTCATAGGTGTAGTAGATAGCAGAAACCAGTTCAGTCAGTCCTCAGTCTCAGTCTTGAGATCCGATCTAAATTGTCCCCCAATATCAGTGGACTACAACTACCAACATCCATCACCATTTATATTATGGATAGGATTGTAGGATGTGTACTCCAGTAATTTCTTATGGAGCAACCCAGTTCGTTTTGCTGTTCAATATTTTATTGGAACTGTTCTTGACAGCGGAAGTGTGGGGTATGTTTGAGCAGTAAATCATCTACCACAGAGTAGAATATTTATTTATGTACAGATCTTCTCAGTAAAATGGCAGAACTGGGTTCTCAGAGAACTTTCCCCTTCCCAACAGCAAATGCAATTTTAGCATCACTTTCAGCTGTGTGATGAAAAGGCATAGACAGCCAGTGATTGGATCTTCACTAAAGCGTAGGTGATTGTGTGGGAGGGTAGCTGTCTGTCAAAAGCAGAAGGTGCTGTTAGAAATCTTGAGGACATACAAGTCCTTATGCTCTATGGTATTTTAAGGATTCTGCAACACAGCGAGTGAAAAAAAATGGTTGTTACTGCAATATACATCAGTTAGCAAAGTTGACAGGCTGAACTTAAACAGTCTTTTGTTGATGCATCACTGTGCTCTGAACATTCCGGAAGAAAAATTCTCCATATCAAGAAAGCATAATGGGTTTGATATGGAACACATTTTAAACTCTACCATATAAGGATGTTTTCCCCTTCATTTGGAATAGTAAACAAGGAAGTGAAAATTAATGTATTTGCAAGCTGATCCACTACTGCAGCAGAAGGTCAAACTGTGCAATATGCATAGTATCCCTGCCTTAAGTGAATATATCTTTTGCTCTAGCACATGTTTTTCCTTACTTCCAAATCCACCAGTCCAGAATGCTGTAGTTTGTGTTTGGTCCTTGGAAGATAAACAAGTGTTGCATTCCTTTAACTTTTAGTTTCATCCTGAATTATATGATGTCACTTTTCCCATATTGTTTTGCTTTTATGTGTTTAGATCAATTTCATGTTTGATTGCTATACGGTTGATGGAAACGGGGGAGGCAAACAAACCTCTCAAAATAAAGAATTAGGATGAAAAGGAAATCTAGAATCCTCCAAAATTACATTTTAGTTTTCTGTGTTAAGAATGCCTTCCCATCAAAAATGGGGAGGAAGGCACTGATTCATATAGAACATGAGATCCCCTGACTAAAATGTGATGTAGTGACTTGAGATGTCCCATGAAAACCCGGGATAATGGCACATGAGCAGAGCATATGCTCTGTGTTCAGGAGACCCAAATTTAGATTGAGGAATTTGTACTTATAAAAAGCAGACAGAGGAACGCTACACGAGACCCTAGCAAGCTGCTATTGGTTGGAATAGATTGGCGTGGGCAAAATGAGGCCCTCTAGATGTTGTTGGACTTCACCTCCCATCCTCTCTAGCCCACATAGCCAATGGAATGCTTTCCCACATCATCTGGAAGGCATCATTTGTCCGTTGCTGGAATATACAGTGCTGGACCAGATGGCCAAACAATGTTAATTGTTTGTTGGGTTAAAATACAATATGCCCACAGGGCTAATGCAACACATGCTGTTTGAGGCAGGGCAGACAATGGCATGACGAATACAAAGCCAAGGTCTACAATAGACAAAGCAGAGCTTCTTATACATCCAGCTCCAAGGAAGACTTTATGGCTGTGACGTGCCTGCACTGTTAACTATAATCCTAAATCCAAATTCAGATCCACTGACAATCAGACTAGACAAGATGATAGCACATTGTTTGCAAAAGGGGTCTCCCAGGGGCTGAACGATATCTATCAATCAAAGTGCATGATTTTCCTCAGCTATGTATTTAGGTGTACATTTGGTAGGCTATGTGTTAAGATTGGACCTCAGAAGATCAACTTAATAGACTTAATATGCAGGCCAACCGCTGAGACACAGATATCCAAGACAATCCTGTGGCAGAAGGGAAAATAAGCTCCTCAGAGGGAATTTCTCAACTGTCTCAACTGCATCTCTTGGCACACATCCCACATAAAACTGTTGATGAGCCACAATCACCCTGCTAATCAGTAAATACCTATATACAAAACATGTAATTGAAGAGAGTTGTCAAGACTCATCAAAAACACCTAGTTATCACCAAGATCACATAGTTACCACTGCACCTAGTTATCGCAGCTCACCAAGAACACATCTGTAATTAAATTAAAATAGTTCTAGCTCAAAACTTCATGGGTTCCTATGATCTAAAAAGGATTGACTACGCTTGATCTCTGAGTTGGCTGGATAGCTCAGTGGTTTAGGTATCCGGCTGCAGAGCCAAAGTTTGGGAGTTTGATTCCCTGCTGTGCCTCCTGCAAGTAGAGCCAGCCTATGTGGCCTTGGGGCAAGCTACACAGTCCCCAGGATGCTCCCAGAAGAAGGGGATGGTAAACCAGTTCTGAGTATTCTGAAAAAGGTCATCCTAAGTCAGAATTGACTTGATGGCACATAATTATTATTTATTTTAAGCTTGATCGCCATGACACTATTCAGGTATAAATGCACTATGTAACATCATCACTCCCTCGTGTTATTTCCTCCCACAGTCCTTTTAGAATGGACATGTTGTCTTTGAAGAGATCCAAGGTTAAAACTAAATCCACTAGCTAGGCATTCAACCACAGCTTCAAGAACACATTCAGCCACAGCTACTTGGTGGTTTTGCTTGAGAATTCTATACAGTCTATTGAAAGAGGAGGATGGAGGCAGCTTTGCCTGAGACAGTGCAGAATGGGCAGAAGGGAAACTCTTAGCGCAGTGGTGTGCCTTTGACATGCTGAGACACCAGCCAGATTTTTCCCCATCTGGCAGAGGCATGCTGATGTGCAAAGCCACTGGAGCAGGCTCAAAGAACCTGACCCCCATCGGCCCCATCCCCTTACATTCACAATCCTGCATAAGATATGGCTGAAACATAATATTGGCTCGAAGTGGTGGTGGTGGGAGACATGGACAGGTTCTTTAAAAGGTCAGACACACTGCCAGTAAAAGGAGAAGCTGTTGAAGTAAATGTGGCCTGTCTCTTTGGCTCTCTTGAGAGGAAAAAAATAATTTAACTGTTTCTGACAGCAAAAGGTCTGGTGTAATTGTTAATTAGGTTAAAGCCAGAAACAAGAACCTTCATGGGCCACCATTTAGAAAATGAATTCTAATTAACAGTAACTCTGTGCAAAGAGTTGAGATTGCTACCATGAGAGACAGAGATTTTGAGAGACAGAGATTTTGAGAGAGAGAGAGAGAGAGAGAGAGAGATGTATAATGAAACATCAAACTGCACACACGTCCAAACACACACACACTGTTGTCGCAGATGACATTTCTGCAAATAGTCTTCTGAATTACGTATTCAATCAAAGAAGACATGCATCAAGTTCTATTGTCAGGGGACCTTTCAAATTTTAATCTAATTGAAACACTCAGATTTTTTAAAAGGAAATGATAACAAACAAAATTGTCACCGTGTTTGTCAACAGCTTGAGACTTGACTGTGGCAACCAGCAGGGAAATTAGTCAATAAACATTTGCGGAATTAGAAATTGCATTCCAATCCCATCTGCGCACATTTTCTTTGGACATTTTTTCACAGGATGTTCAATGGAACCTGCATTCCTGCCTGCCAGCATTTATATGGGAACTGTTCAAAAGCAGGTATTGCTGTAGGGATCATCTTGTGAAGGAGTGCCTGAAAGAGAACCTTATCTTGAGATTTTAATTGGATATCCCTTTTCAACAGCCTCCTGCTGTAATATCAGGTTCCCTGCTACTGCTAAAACTTCCTTTGGCACAAAATGAAGGTTTGTTTCCAATGCAAATAGAGTGCAGGATTTTTCATTGTATGTGTAAAGTGCAAAAGCCTCAGTTGAATCGTTTTGGCTTCTAGGGAAAGCTTGGGCTTGAATAAAGTTAGGAGAATTCATTTATTTGTCATTCTGGTGGCTCATGGTTACTATAAAATTCTCCTCCAACATCACATCTAAGTGACTGCTGGTGATTTGCACAGTATCTCCAATTTCTCCGAGAGTGCCTTCATTTCTCTTTGAAAAGTCACAGTTTCTTCATTGAAGTTTTTCAGAGGAATCTGTTATCAATAGTTGTTGTGGGTTTTTCTAGGCTGTTTGGCCATGTTCTTAAGGTTTTTCTTCCTAACGTTTCACCAGTCTCTGTGGCCGGCACCTTCAGAGGACAGAACTCTGTCTATGCTCTGACTGTCCTCTGAAGATGCTGGCCACAGAGACTGGCAAAACATTAGGAAGAAAAACATTAAGAACACTGCCAAACAGCCCGGAAAACCCACAACAACCATTAGATCCTGGCCGTGAAAGCCTTTGAGAATATATTGAATCTGTTATCCTTGCATCTCTTCCATATAGTTCTTCAGTATACTGTTTTTATTTTCTTTGTATTTTATCTTGATCAGTAAATATATTCCTCTCTGGGTCTTTCAGCATACCCAATTTTGGCTTGAATTTCGCTTTGACTTCTTGGATCTTATGGAAATTATACATCCTGTTTTTTTCTTTTTTCTTGCCCCCCCCCCTCTTTTTTTTTCTTTTTTCTTTTTGCAATGATTTGTGTAACAGTTCTCTTTGTCCCCAGGTACCAATCAGCGAAAAATATCGTCTAGGTTTCTGATTTTATTTCTGTCACTTTCTGACTTTATTTTCTTTTTGTTAAGGAGTCAAACATTTTAAGAGTTTCATCAGTCTTTTCTTTTGGCTATGTCTATCACATTTTTTTACAGTTGACCCTGTGAATATATTTGGCTTTAATCCAGTTTTCTGGTACTTGGTCAACTGAGCTTAGTAATTAAATTATATTTTACTATAATGTTTGCTTTAGTGTTCTTCTTCAGCTTTACTTCAGTTTTTTATATTAATGGTTCATGATCTGCACTACTTACTGTCTGGTCTTAGTTTAGTTCTGGAAGGCAGAATACATCTTCTCTGATTTCTGCTTCCGATTATCTATAAAAATCTGATTTCTATTTTTTGCCATATGGTGACATCCACATATACAACAGTCTGCTCAGTTGTTTGAAATGTGTTCTTCTAGTTAACATATTCTTGGTTTCCCTGAATTTTGGTGTTTGCTCTCATGTTTCACTTTCAACTCATACGTTGAATTACCTAACAAAGTTTGGTCCTGCTTTATTTCCTACATTGCATTTCAGTCACTTATGATTATCTTGTTTGGTTATCATTTTTATCCTGGGCACTTACCTAAAAGCTTTTCAGTTTTTTCTTCTTCTTCAGCTTCTGTAGCTGAAGCATTGACTTAAATGATGATTGCTTTGATAGCTTTTCCATGAAATTGGATGGATATTAATCAGTTGGACTTTGCATTATAACCCATAACTGTTTGTGCTATTTCATACATCGCTATTGGAGACACCTCATTTCTTCTGAGTAAAACAGTTTATAATTATGTGATAGAAAATGTCTTCCTTTGATCCACTTTAGTTCACCAAATAATATGATTTTAGACTTCCTACTTAATGTTCTACAATTTTGAGCTTATCTTGATTTATACTTCTAGCATTCCAAGTTCCAGTTATATGTGTTGTGGAGCATCATACTTTCCTTTCATATCTGTGCACAGCAGCAGTTGAATATCCTTTTGCCCACCCAGTCCCAGAATAAAGATGCGAGACAGTGATATGGATTAAATACGGGCCACACTTTATTAAATCAGATCAAACTGTATATCGCCAACATCGTCAAAGGATGGAGCCTGCCATAGTGTAGAAACAGACAAAGGCAGGGTATCCAAATACCCCTAAAACAGTCAATGGGCGAGTCACCCCCCCCCAGGTTCCAGTGGTCTTAAAGACAGCAGGAACCCAGCCATCCGCTAATAAACACCCCAGACCTCCAGACATCTTTAATTGATGACTGTTAGTCCGGAAGTGGCCCAGTGCATCTTCCCGCCACTAGCCCTGTAATCGCGCGATCCACAGAGCCGGGAGGTAGGATGTGCTGTTGGCTTACCTGAATTACAAATGGGACACACCGAGGCTACCTGTTTTTCCACACTACCCACCAGTGTGAAAATTACTACCAAAAGTAGCCAACAACCCTTTTCCAGTGCGGGATAGGCAAAAAATCCCCCCATCCAATAGCCAATCAGGATGGAAAAATTCCTATCCGGGCCCTAAAAGGTGACCATAACATCACACTGGAAATAGGGAGGGAGGGCGGGTGCCCAAAAGGGCGAGAGCAGGGCAAGCGCTTTTTTAAATACTCATGCTCACCCAACCCAGCTGATTAGCTGACCTGTGGAAGTCTCGCAGAGCCAGAGAGCTCCTACAATCAGAAAAAATTCTAAAAATGTTAACTCCCTTGTGATGCCCTAATGATGCCATTCCTTGGGCCATGTACTGGCACACCATCTACCATGAAATTAAATTCTGAATCCAGATGCCCCAGCGGCATCGTAATGCACTTGGAAATCTGCTCTTAAACTGATTCCTGACTTCCAAAAAGAGACCCCATTGAACCTCTCTAGGAATCATTTCCAAACCAAAAGATCCTCCTTCATGTCCCTAGTTACTCTAGTCTTGTGCATTGGTCATTTTAGGTCTGACACGGCAGTACAGAGCTGCCTTAAAAAGGCACGACCCAGTGCTACCACCCTTCGCGCGAAGATCAAAGATTGTTATCTAAAAGTGCCCTACGATACCCTAAAGCCGCAATTCTAAAGCCATACTGAAAACCCTGGTATAATTGCTCTGCATCTTTTTCCCGTGGGTAAGATAGCAGCCAAGCCTCTAAAACAGCAATTTTAATTGGTGTGGGTCCCCTTACCGGGCCACCACCGTTCCCACTGGGCTTTTTACCGCTTCCAGCTCCCTTATTTTGGTGCTGTGCACCCGCTTTAAAAAACAGGTGGAATTCAGGTGTTTGCTTCCACAAGTGATACAATCATGCCTAAACAAGCGTGGTGTTCTTGAACAGAAACCTTTAGAATTATACTTATAGCAAGGCAGATGGGGATGAACTGCCTGCCCCATTCCCGGGTGGGGATTAAGATTGCTAGCCAGTTTCTTATTCAGATGGCCACTATCAAACCTATCACCTATGTTAGGCCTTGCTGGGGTCATATGTTGTAACCATAACCCCAGCTGTGGCTCATACCAATGCAGATCGGGTTGAATGGCACTCTTTATTCGAAAGGCTTGGTCATATAGAGGCTCAGCTTGCTATGCAAAATCAATAGAAAGGGATGTATCTCATATAAATAGTGCAATTGCTATTGACAACCAAGCAAGGTAGCCAAGCATGGCTAAAGTCATCTTTCATTCTGCTTTCATTTCATATTAAAGTAGAATGGTATTTTGATGAAAACACACAGAGAGGTGCATCATTTCCCATTCCCACACCCACCTCATTTTTCAAATAAAGCAATGTGGTAACTGAGTGAAGAAAAAGAAAAAGGCAAAGTAAACCAATGACAAGGCAACCTTATCCTTCTACTTAGGAAGGCAGTCATGGGCATATATTTTTTTAAATTAATGCATTCGTGAAACTGGTTTGCACAGAAATAATCTACACTCACTTGGGAGTTACTCCACTTTCACTAGCCATCAAATGCATAATTCTCTGATCATTGGTTCTGCAAAATTCTAAAGTGAGGCTAAAGGTTGAAATGTTAACTTCTGCTCCATTATTTGCAATACAACTCCATCAATTGGTTTATTGTACAATTGACAATGAGGTGTTCGTGGATATGTGTGTAAATATGGACCAAATCAGGGTTATTTGTGCAATTCCATGGCAACTATGAGGTACGCCAAATAGCCTTGATTGCCCACAGGATGAAGTAGCTCCCTTCATGGAGCTCTCATACTCAGTTTGGCAGTCTGGGGATTTAAAATATATATGTACATAAACAGTTGTAGTGTGTGTATGTTTGTCTGTGTGCGTACACACAGATATGGATGAATGCATGCACTTTTGTGTTCTGGTGTAGAATATTATGGGCTCTTCATCTCTCATCTTATATCAGTTCCTCTTTTCTTGATGATGTGGTAGCGTTATTGCCAAAGTTCATGGCAGAACCAAAGTTAACACAAGACATATTTCTTTTGACACATCTGGATCTTTTGCCATTGGCAGGGTTATGAACACAATCTGGAATATGGCAGCAATGGCCATGCTTCAGGCTTGCAGAATCTACCTTGCTTTTCTTACTTGGGCCCTAAAATCTGATGCAAAAGACATATATGAGCATTAAGGATCGTGGTGCTAAGAACATGTTTTGAGTTCTAGAAATAAATGGAATTCTTAAACATTACAGTGCCTCTGATGCCCATTGGATAGGTACAGGGAAAATTTCAATTTGCTAATTGGTATGAATGTATTAAACTCTCACTTCCCAAAATCCCTAAGCAGAAAAGCTTATCCTTTGGAATTTGTACTTCTCCTGATGTCATGTTGTTGTTGTTTTTTAAAAGAGATACAAAATGGTATCCATTACAGAAAAGTGGCTGCAAAATCTATATATTGGTGAAAAGAACAATCCCCAAACATTATTGAAATAAAACTGCTGGTAATAGTGTGTATATTACTAAAAATTGCTTTAAAAACGAAGACTTTTAAAAATTACGAACTGAACTGAAAATGAGAAAAAATAATCTGACAGCTTGGAAGATGAAAAAAATAATTGAGAGTGAGAAACCAGCAGTGGCAGTCAATCATCCCAAAGCCAAGGGTGAGCAAAGCCAAGAAGTGGTCATGCTCATTAGCATGAGTAAACTAGGTTTTTGTTTGTTTGTTTGTTTTATTTTGTTTTTTATGTAGAAGACCAGCATTCATCCAAAATCTAACAAAAGTTGGTGGTAACAGAGTGCTGCATGGTACATATGCTGCTAATTTCTTGATACATAGTGGTATATCAAAATATGAATGTACTGATAGTTTTACAAAATGAGTTTCACTCTTCAGGTCCCTTTAATTCAAAGGAGTGGCGCGCCCCGCCGCTTCCCGCTTCTCTCGCCCCCCAGATCAATCAACAAACAAATAAAAACTTTAATCCAGTCATATAAACAATATAAACTTAATATAAATAAGCCCAAATTAATGTATAAAACCAGGGGGCACGGAAAGCAGCTCTCCCGTCCACAGATACAACCGCAGCTGCTCCACAGTGATCGAACGCTATCAGCAAGACTGCTCAACAACTGATCCTCCAAAACTCCTTCAGCCTTGAAGCCCAAAAGGGAAAGAGGGAAAGAGCAGGGTGACTGCCTTTTTAAATGCTCACGCTCACCCATCCCAGCTGTTCAACTGACCCGTGGAAGTCTTGTGTCCTCCAGGTCGGAGGGCAAATGACAGCTGCGCCATTCCAGGATGGAGAACTGTCCGTCCAGTGGCTAGATCCTTGGCCTCAGTCCAGTTGCTTCTATAACAGCAACACTACTTCTGCTTATGCTTAGTTCTTCCCTAGTAGCCTTCTGACCTGGGAGTCTTTTCTTCCAGCACTATCTCTTGTTTTGGATCTTTTCATCATTAGGTTTTTGATTCAAAATGTTCAGAAGTAGGTTACCTTTGTTGTCTTTTGTGCAATGCTAACACTGCTGGGTTTTTTTTTTTAAATAAAAGATAATCTGCCAATTTCATCATTGTGTCCAGTAGCTGCCCTTATAGAATTTATTTTCCCATCACCTAGACCCATCAGTTTTCTTATGCTATGTGAAGATTAATTCCTGAACAGGATTGTGTCTCAGCTTTGACCATTCCTTCTTCTTTGACCTACAAGGAGTCCTAGATTCAGGATGAAGTCTAGTCTCCTGATGATATCGGTCTCTCCCTGACACATAACAACTAGGATCATAGAATCATAGAAAAGTGAAGTTACAAGGCCATCAAGTCCAACCCCCTGCTCAATGCTCAGTACTCAGTGCTCTCATAACATTAAGGTACACAGCCAAAGAAAGGATCTAAGATGAAGTGTGCATTCAAGAGAGGAGGATTTTGCAGTAGTGCACCAAAGAGAGAGATCCAAGAGGTGCATGAAAAAGGGGGAAATCTGAATTAAAGGGAATCCAGATTGTGCCAGAGCCAGCTCTGCTAAATTTCCAAAAAAGAGAGGCTAATTTCTTCACTATTTGTTTAACATCCAATCTTCACCACACTGAAGCTCATTTAGCATACAAAAAAGACTTTATGCACCAGTGATGGATGTGGGCTGAGAATGTAAGCACGGAACCTGTTTCTCACTCATCTGCGTATTTAAAAAGACTTCCAGCTGGCTCTCCTTCAAGAGCTTAAAGGGTAAAAGACCAACATATCTTAAGCTTTTCCAAAAGGAGCCTAGAGGTACTTGTTTGCCAAAGGCACGGTCCCTGATTGGCAGTCGCACTCAGATTTCTAATCCAATTGGACATTCGCATTGTGATTACCGCTATGCAGATTCCCACAGGGCAGCAGTGCTTAGCATCTTTTCGTCTTCATATATGCGGAACTTTTCTCCACGCTCATCTAAATGCCATCTTTGTATCATATCGATGCCAAGAGCAATCAGATTTATTGCGCCCTCATATCATCTAAATAATTTATTAAGCTGCGTTTT